>NC_064640.1:696163709-696466739 GCF_023864345.2 Schistocerca serialis cubense | reverse complement strand
TACATCATTAAAGAATAAATAATCCCGTGGATATGATAAAATTTCATATAGTGTACCATACATTAGTTCTCTACTTAGTCACCTGTGCGATGTGTCTGTCAGGTGTACTCAGCTTCCTGACAGATAGAAATTCTCGTTATTGAAACGATTTTATAATAAGGACGAGAAAGACGACATAGACAATTACTAGCCAGTTTCTTTGCTACCAGTGTTATTAAAAGTTTTTGAGATAGCAATGTACAGGAGAATAGTGACACATCTTAGTAGACGTACTTTGTTATCAGACTCGACGTCTGGTTTCAGGAAAGGAGCATCCACAAACAATTCAATTTATTCATTTCTGTGTGAGACATTAGCAGAGCTAACCGAAAGATTGTGGATAGTAGGTACTTTCTTCAGATTAACAAAAGCACTGGATTTTGTGGAACATGCAATACTTCTACATAAGTTAAAACATTATGATATTACAGAAGTGATCTACTATGGTTCACTTCATATCTAAAAAGTAGGAATCAAGAGATTGTTTGGTGCATAATTAACCAAGGTCTTATGTAACTTTTTCAAATTATGGAAAGTTACGGTATCATCTTATTTTCAGCCATCGTTGTACCTATTTTCGGATATATAGTGTCTGATTCAAGATTTTCGGTATTTAGAAAATGCTGTAACAGTCTGCCATTCATAAAGTTAGTCGAGTATATATCGATAATTTTATATGTCACTGGACTATGCCACGAAAATTAATCTTACTATAAATGTCACAACAGAAAAGAAAATTCAACATTGTTTCCAATCTTGTTTTATAAAATCAGTTTTACGCCATTCATATCTGTTCAATTTACCAGTCTATATTACACTGAATTTTTGATGTGGCTTTAACATCTGTATTTTCCAAAAATATTTAATTTATTTTGTCATTTTCGCAAATATGTTTTATTTACCTAACAAATTTAAAGAATTTTCATCTGCGAGAGACAACAAATAATTTTAATTTTGTTAAATAATAAAAGAGAAAGTTCTGGATGCTTTTAGAACGTTATACGACCGATATCCTGCAAATTGGCGCCAAAGAGAGAGAGTCAGTTCGTCATTAGTTTTCCGACTATGCTCGAGGACAGTTCACGAGACTCTTTGCCTTGAATGGTGTGAACAAAGAGCTATTATGAACAAAGTTTTGTCATGCCAAGTCTGACTTTATTTGTCATGGAAAATGTTTGTGATATATCTACGGAATTGGAAAAAAATGGGTATGCAAAAATGAATGAATTACACGAGGGTAGTTCAATAAGCAATTCAGCACTTTTTTCCTGAAAGCACGTTAGTTTTATTCAGAATTCCAACACACGATATTATTCTCCATTCTTTTGGCTACAAAAGCCTATTTCTTAACCTAATGTCCGTTCAGTGCGACGATCTTATGCTACCTTACTAGAAAGGCCTGTATTCCCACATGGTATGATTGTACTGGTCGACGTCGGAGCCAACGTCTTGCCGCATCAGCAACCTCCCTATCATCCACGTACTGCTTCGTGTGGAGTGCATCCTTCATTGGGCCAAACAGATGCTAGTCGGAAGATGCGAGATCCGGGCTGTAGAGTGGTTGAGAAAGAACAGTCCACTGAGGCCTTGTGGGCTCCTCTCGGGTGCACAGATTTCTGTGACGCCTTGCGTTGTCATGGACAAAGAGAAGTTCGTTTGCAGTTTTGAGGCGACAAAGACGCTCAAGTCTTTTCTTCAGTTTCCTGAGGGTAGCACAGTACACTTCAGAGTTGATCATTGCACCAGAAGGAGGACACCAAACAGAATAATCCCTTCAGAGTCCCAGGAGACCGTCGGCATTACATTACCGGCCGAGGGTGCGGCTTTGAACTTTTTCTTCAAAGGAGAAGTGACGTGGCGCCACTTCATGAAATGCCGTTTTGTTTCCGATTCGAAACCATGAACACATGTTTCATCACCTGTGACGATGCTCGACAAAAAATTGTCACCATCAGAGTCGTAACACGCAAGAATTCCTCATGTGTGGCTCTTAATTGCTCTTTATAATCGTTTGTTAGGCAGCGAGGAACCCAACGGTCACAAACAATTAGGTACCCAACTGGTGGACTAGTGTCTCACAACTACCAACAGAGACGTCCAGTTGAGCAGTTAGGTGTTTGATTGTGATCTATCGATGACCTCCAGTGAGAGTATTGGCGACATCCAGCATTGCAGAAGTCACAGCTGTAAGCTGCCGACCGGCTCGCGGAACATCGAACAGGCTTGCGCGACCTTGTTGCGATAATGACACGCCTTGCCCAACGACTCACCGAGCTTTTGTTCACTGCCAGACCTACGTGGACATTCAACGAGCGGCTATGATCTGCGATCCTCTGGTTTCCCCCCAAAAGAAACTCAATGACTGCTCTCTGCTTGGAACACACCACAGTTACAGACGTCACTTTGAAGGCTACGTATAGCGCCGCGACCTATCGGAACTTCATGAAACTACAGGGGCTGAAGCGTGTATTATTTACGCTGTCCCACAACAATTTCCACATTTTCTTAAACCGAAATTGGCCGAGAAAAGAAAGTGTTGTTATTACCTACTGAACTCCCCCCGTACTCAAGTCACTGTTGAAACAACTTGTGGTTTCATTAAGGTTATCAACTGGACAAGAGCCCTAGACGCTGACACCAGCTGCAAGATAAATAAATTCAACTTTGATATAAATTTCTCCTCTTAAAACATTTACGTAAGTAAAGCTTTATCAGAGTTGCTTATTTATTTGCAATATCTTTGAACTTTTAATATAGAGCGCTATATATTACAGGGGAACTTTATAAGCGTCAAACAGCAGGAAACAGGTTTATATCAGACTGGGCTCATGTAATGTAGGGATGCCAGAAGGTTCTATTTAGGTCTATTGCTTTTCTTGTCATATATAAATGATCTGCAGCTAAACATGACACGTGATCGCGGAAATGTTCTCTTCGCAGATGACACAAGTCATATTGTGAAAGACGTGGAACATGATATAAATGATGTGGCTCATAGAATAGCCAGTAAGATCAGCACGTGGCTTTCAGAAAAGAGATTATCGATTGACTATAGCAAAACTCTATATACACTCCTGGAAATGGAAAAAAGAACACATTGACACCGGTGTGTCAGACCCACCATACTTGCTCCGGACACTGCGAGAGGGCTGTACAAGCAATGATCACACGCACGGCACAGCGGACACACCAGGAACCGCGGTGTTGGCCGTCGAATGGCGCTAGCTGCGCAGCATTTGTGCACCGCCGCCGTCAGTGTCAGCCAGTTTGCCGTGGCATACGGAGCTCCATCGCAGTCTTTAACACTGGTAGCATGCCGCGACAGCGTGGACGTGAACCGTATGTACAGTTGACGGACTTTGAGCGAGGGCGTATAGTGGGCATGCGGGAGGCCGGGTGGACGTACCGCCGAATTGCTCAACACGTGGGGCGTGAGGTCTCCACAGTACATCGATGTTGTCGCCAGTGGTCGGCGGAAGGTGCACGTGCCCGTCGACCTGGGACCGGACCGCAGCGACGCACGGATGCACGCCAAGACCGTAGGATCCTACGCAGTGCCGTAGGGGACCGCACCGCCTCTTCCCAGCAAATTAGGGACACTGTTGCTCCTGGGGTATCGGCGAGGACCATTCGCAACCGTCTCCATGAAGCTGGGCTACGGTCCCGCACACCGTTAGGCCGTCTTCCGCTCACGCCCCAACATCGTGCAGCCCGCCTCCAGTGGTGTCGCGACAGGCGTGAATGGAGGGACGAATGGAGACGTGTCGTCTTCAGCGATGAGAGTCGCTTCTGCCTTGGTGCCAATGATGGTCGTATGCGTGTTTGGCGCCGTGCAGGTGAGCGCCACAATCAGGACTGCATACGACCGAGGCACACAGGGCCAACACCCGGCATCATGGTGTGGGGAGCGATCTCCTACACTGGCCGTACACCACTGGTGATCGTCGAGGGGACACTGAATAGTGCACGGCACATCCAAACCGTCATCGAACCCATCGTTCTACCATTCCTAGACCGGCAAGGGAACTTGCTGTTCCAACAGGACAATGCACGTCCGCATGTATCCCGTGCCACCCAACGTGCTCTAGAAGGTGTAAGTCAACTACCCTGGCCAGCAAGATCTCCGGATCTGTCCCCCATTGAGCATGTTTGGGACTGGATGAAGCGTCGTCTCACGCGGTCTGCACGTCCAGCACGAACGCTGGTCCAACTGAGGCGCCAGGTGGAAATGGCATGGCAAGCCGTTCCACAGGACTACATCCAGCATCTCTACGATCGTCTCCATGGGAGAATAGCAGCCTGCATTGCTGCGAAAGGTGGATATGCATTGTACTAGTGCCGACATTGTGCATGCTCTGTTGCCTGTGTCTATGTGCCTGTGGTTCTGTCAGTGTGATCATGTGATGTATCTGACCCCAGGAATGTGTCAATAAAGTTTCCCCTTCCTGGGACAATGAATTCACGGTGTTCTTATTTCAATTTCCAGGAGTGTATATAGTTTCTGACATGGCACTCTTGTAAAAGTGAAGTTTTAGTTTCTGAAGATAGTCATACAGTTAGTCAAGTAGACTATTTTAAATTATTATCACTGAGAGCAGACAGAAGGGTATCTTGAATGTACTCCGTTCAAGATCTTGTGTAGAAATTAAATGCTGCTATCCTTACTACTCTACAACAATGATCTGCACTTGCCCGCGAAAGGCAAAGGTCCCGAGTTCGAGTCTCGGTCTGGCACACAGTTTTAATTCGCTAGGAAGTTTCATATCAGCGCACACTCCGCTGCAGAGTGAGAATCTCATTCTGAAAAAACAATATATTGAACAAATAAACACAAGAATTCATCTCATAAAACAACATCACAAAATTAAAATCAAACCCACCAAACAGATTCCAGACAAAAGGAAAAAAAAGACTATGAAAATATATACATCATAGTGGACAACACTGATAAAAGAAATATGACACAGATTAATCCCACTGCACCTGTCCTCCAAAGCCAACCAAAGATCTCCAAACTGACTCTTTCTGTGACACCAGTACAAGATTTCAGAAAATACCCCACTCACAAGTGTGCAGGATACGTGTTACTGTCTGAAAATTTCAAAGTACAAGTAGGTGAAACCATTAAACCCGCTACACAGCTAAAATAACAAATAAAAGATATAAATACCTCAGACACAGCAACACTCCTCTCATTTGATATAGAAAGCACGTATTCCAACACACCCTTACCAGAATCAATAGACCTGAGAACACATAGTTAATTCCGTAATGAAAAGAGTAACAATGAAAAGAGTAACACACATTAAGAAAGCTCATTACACAACAAAATTACTTACAATTCAATAATAAATTTTATTAACATGAAGATGGGTTACCAATGGGATCCACAGTGTCAGGAGCCTTAGGAAATATTATTGTAAACCACGCTGAACAGACGATTTTCACAAAAATAATAGCAAAGGAATACAACATACAATATTGGTTCAGGTATATGGATGACATCTTCTGATTAGTAGACGAACCACAAACAAAAATTGAAAAGCTACATACTGACATCAACAAGACACATAAAAATATAGTATCCCCGAATGAAAGAGGTTACAATAACCAAATTAACTGTCTGGATAAGACAGTACAAAAACAAAACAATAGGCATTCATTGAACCCTCTGCCACTCACTTTGTTGTGAATAGCAGAGTAATCACGAAGATATATATGTAGATGTTAGTATAAACCCACAGCACCGATATTATCATTCCCCAGTCCTCGAACCTTCCAGACTCATAACAGCAAGCAGCACTTTGACATACATGCTCCGTAGACTCAACACAGCGCCATTCAACAAATAAAACAGTCAAAAAGAACTTGACATAATAATTCAGCTAGCCAGAAACAATGGTTACAGTAGTAACACAGTCACAAGGTAAACAGCAAAGCTAAAAGTAAAATAAATGCAGAAAGCACAAAACGATTGACAACATAACAACAAAACCAAACACAATCACAGACACACAGTACCATAACAATTACACAGAACACCCTGGAAAATATAAGAAGAAACACAAGATAGTACCCTATGAAATACAAACACAAACTCACTCATTAAATCGCCAAGATTTTTAAAATACAGGACATAACCATAGCCTACACAACAGACAATTCCACCCAAAAATACACCCCCAAAACTGACAAAAGAGATAGACATATACCAGAAAGCAGGTATATATCAATTACAGTGTAACACTTGTGATGGCAGACACACAGGACAAACAGGCAGAACATTTGATGTCAGAGACAAAGACCAAACAAGAGCGTAGAAATATGGGATAACCACTCCACATTTGCAGAGCACCCAAGTGAACACAATCACAAACGAACCATTGGAGAAGAAGACGTGAAAAAATTAGATCTAACAAAAAAACATCTCCTAACCCTGCAAGAAAATTATCGCATATAGAAAACCAAAACAGGAAGGAAAACCCTGTTGAATGATCAAGCACACATGCCAAACAACTCATTGTTTACACTAACAGATAAGAAATAGAATAACAGTACAACAGGGGACTATTATCATAATAATAATAATGGTAACAATAATAGCAGTCAACCCCTTTCCCCTCACTTGTCCATGAACCTCTCCACAAAACATTTAAACCAAGACCCAAATCAGCTGAACACAAAAACTTTCAACCATTCTCTGACAGCTATTACATTCATGTTCAACATTCTACAACTTGCACTGAATAACCACCAATACGCCAACCCCCCCAAAAAAACAAGAAAAAAATCCGTGCATATATTCTTCCTCTCTCTCTCTCTCTCTCTCTCTCTCTCTCTCTCTCCCCTCCCTCACACACACACACACACACACACACACACACACACACACACACACACACACAAAGATATAAACATAACAGAAATGAACAGACGTTAGTTTTCAGCATACACTTCGTTATGTTGGCAACATGTACGTAAACAAACAAATAGAATGAGACACATTGTGAACTCACAGATCTTACATCTTGAAATCACAATTTTAGATCAAATATATATAATTGGTGACAGAGGACTGATACTGCATCACAATAATAAGGACTAGAAAGATGAAAATTGGATGAAAAAAGTTAGGAACATAAAAACATACTTAGGTTTTGCAAGGACGTTTTTTATTTACAAAAAAAAAAAACAAAAAACAAAGAGGTTAACCTAGTGATACCAACTGTCGAAAATTTAGGTGTATGTAGTATCTGTATTCGATCAAGTTGGTTAATTTAGTGAATACGGTTGCTGGGTTAATAAATGGGTGATCTGACAGTGGTTGACTACTGCTGACATTTACGACGTTTTTATTGAATTCGATAAAGGTACTTTCTCAGCAACTAAGAGGACGTGTTGAAAAGTAATACTTCTGTATGTTTTACATTAAAACTCTTACGGTATTTTAAATAAAACGAACGTTTCATGGCTACATATTTGCAGCTTGTGGTTCTAGAGAGCTCCGAATTGCAAGGTGCAACATGGCAGTGTGTAACCTAACTGCATCGTTGCGTGAGAAACGGGTGCTGTAATTGAGTTTCGAATTGGAAGAGTTCGTCGACGCATGGAGCACCCTCTCCTTCAGCATGACTATATCAGACCACACAGAGGACTGCGATATCTGCGACAGTGCGACTCTTTGCGTTCACTGTCACCAAGCATCCTCTACACAGTCCCGCATTGGCCTCATCAGATTTTAATCTGTTTCCAAAACTCAAAGAACATCCACTAGAACTTCACTTTGATAGTGATGAAGCGGTGCAGTCAAAGAAGAGGTTGTGGCACCGTCAAAAAGTCAAACATTATACAGTGAAGATATCAAGAAACTGGTCCAGCTTTGGGAGAAAAGTGTTGGCCCCAGGGTGGCTATATTAAGAAATAAATATTTAGGCAGGGAGAATAATGACGTACAATGTTAATAACGTTTGTTTCATTTAAAAAAGTATTAATAATTTTCACATAAAAATTCTTAGGCACTACTTTTCAGCAAGCTCTCATAGAAATACATTAATTAATTAATAATTTACTCAGGCTTACTATTTATATGACGTATTACTTAGCTGCCTGCAACAGACCCTATAAACACATCTTGTACGTATATATGGTATCATGCTTAGAAATTTATGATATTTTTAGCTTTGTATAATAGTAGTAGTGAAGGAAAAAAATATTAATGATTCGATAAACGATAAGACAAAATTCTACAATTATACTACAAATATAATGCATGTATACATTCACGAGTTCTCAGAATCAATTTACCTTAAATTCCATTGCGTACTGCATAAGGTACGCCACAGCAAAAGGCTAAAAAATCATAAATTTCTGAACATCATACCATATATACGTACAAGATGTGTTCATAGGATCTGTTGCAGGCAACTAAGGAACACGTCATATAAATGGAAAGCCTGAGTAAATTATTAATTAATTAATGTATTTCTGCTTGTTAATTTCAGTTGCCTATGTATAGCCCTGTGCTTTTGTGGTAGGCGGTAGAGCTCCAGCCACCGCGTCTTATTTGGGTTTGCAGGTTCACAGTGGCACCGACGATAGTCGGCCAAGTGCGTACCTAGATGTCGCCCGAAAACAACGGCCGACAGCTTGATCACAGTGCGTCCGATCACCATCGTCAGTTTTTGGGAGGGTCAGGTTGGTTAGGTTAAGTTAGGTTAGGTTAGGTTACAACCTATTCTGTGTGTAAAGTAGGTTAGATTTTAACCTCGTAGAGTGGGATGGATATCACGACGCCCCTGTGCTTGGAGACGAGTGTTGCTCTGCGGATTTTGCCATTAGAAAGACGCTGAATGCATGTGAATGGGGTATATCTGTTCGAAAAGGAACGTGTCGAGTGCTGTACATTCCGTTCTCAGTTACCAGGATAATCAGGCACGTTTTGCGAATATCGAAGGGAGAAGTCGTCTGTTACACCTTCGAGATGATGCGTGGTGACCTTGAAACGCAAGGCTATGAACAGTCTTTGGCATTAAATATATTAAGCACTATTAAGGGGACATTGTACGTGGAATTCGTTGAAATTTGACATTTGCTGTTTTCTACTGTATAATGTACTTTGGACTTTCCTGAATATTTTGGTATATAACACATTAAAATCAGACAATCGTGAGACCTTCAAATAATATTTTGAATGTTGACGTGTGACTGTCAAATTTCGCCGCTACGCATATAATGCCACACTGAGCATTCATATCTTGGGAACTACACAGTCTAGAAGGCTGTGAATTGCTTTATTTTGTGTAGGACATGTCAACAAAGGGATGGAAACATATCTGTGTAACCTAAGAACCGAGCTGGCTAACACAAAACGGTCTGATGGCAAGACAATAAAATGTGCTGGAAGACTCACGGACAATGTAATTGATGAATTACAGGAATATTATGGAAAGGCCATTAGAGGTAACTATGACAATTTAGAGAAGATGAAAAGAGCTGCGTGGAGTACTTAAGTTCATCGAATATCAACCAACGAAAAGCCATGTCATGCTTTGTGTCCACCTCCACCAAACACTTGGTGCAAATATAGGCAAGCTGAATTTTCTGGCACCGTGCATGAATTTATACGTAAACATACTCTTCCTTTGGCAGACATGGAGGCAATGAAACCTATTTACAGAGATTTGGCAAATCCTGAGCTACTAAAGAAGTGTTTACATGGGAAAACCCAGAATGTGAATGAGTCCTTCAATAATGTGTGGTGCAGTGTGCCAAAAAATATATTTGTTGTCCTGATGACTCTAAAGTTAGCAGTGTCTGATGCTGTAATAACTTTTAATGGTGGCAAACTATGAAAGACTTAAGGTTCTGGAGAAGTTTAGGGGTAAGATTTCGACAGAACACAGCTAAAGAACTGCGAGAACTGGATGAGCTTCGTATATGTGAAGCAGAGTTAGCTGCTCAGCAAATGACAAAAGAAGCAAGGAAGAAAAGGAGGAAGCAAGCACTAGGCTGTTGTGACACTGAAGAAGACACAGACTGTGGGCCAGGGCAATTGTAGTGCATAAAAAATGCAGAAATGTAAGTCTGTGTAAGAATTTGTAATAAAAAACTTTAAACCTCAATATCTCTTAACTACATTTTTTGCAGTAAATGACCCATTTTCTAAAAAACTACTGATGGTAGAGACATGAAATTTTCACAGCATGCCAAGTGTGAGATTCAAGACATATGGAACTAGAATAATTAAAAATATCCTGAGTTGTTTTCTTTTTATGTTCATTTACTTAAAAAATTCTGTCAAAAAATTGAGTGTTTGAAAAAAAAAAGATTACACGCCCCACAATACAATTTTAGTAATAATTCTAGTTCAGTGTATTTAGAAAGGTGCATTCAATAATTATGGAAAATTGTAAGTTGGTTTCTTGAAAAGTTTCCAACATAATGGGTAACAAAATTCGATAATTTATCATTGGCGGCATAGGACATGCAATGTCCCCTTAAATACTCTGATTGGCATTTGAAAATGTAACTGCCTGACGCCTCGGCTGTTTGCATTTGCTATACCCTGAACCTTAGAATCTCCTTATGGGACATTTGGTTAGCGATGTTATATATAGTTTCCATGAATCGATACTTCTTAGTGTGAGTTGAAGGTCCACATCTACAGCGATGTTACCACTGATATCACAGGTTAGATTACATTGTAATACAATATGGTCAGATCTTCCGATCTCTCCACGACTGACTTTGGCCTACTTTATGCAAATATAGAATGTAAGATATATGTCCCGTTATAAAATGGAGCATGTCTCCACTCGGGTTCACACGGTGCAGTGTCTTCCTTTCTCGAACGTCAGGGAATCCACTACAATTACAGCTTCAAGTCCTCGCATAGTTTACGTACATAAAACTAACTGGAGCGGACTACGAGACATGATAGCGAAGTTGTCCCTTCTGTCAGCTGCCGTATTAACGAGCCTCATCACATGGGCGCAACAGGAGGTAATTACCGCCCCGCTGGCTGCAGTCGTGGGGAGGGCGGTGACGGGGGACGGAACCAGCACTGCAGTTGCATAAGCGGCCACCCAACACAGCCACCTATCAACTCGGCTCCATCTTTGTCAACTTGCATATCTGATGCCTCCCTGTGGTCCCATCCAACTAAATTAGTTATTTATCTCATTCCATACATTTGCACCATTTCAATCGGAATGATACGAACTAATCAGTTTATAATCTATGTGCACATCTTTTGTTTTCTTTTTGGAGGAACCCGCTGGCCATTTACAGATTACTAAATGTCATTATTGCTTAAATCTGACACAGAAAAGAGCATATTAGTCTTCGACATTACGCGTGCCACTGCTAAAACGTACGTAAATTAATAAAAGATAAATATTGTCCGATTTGAATCTCTCCATGCTTCAGAGGCAGACCCGGGTGTGTGTGCGTATGTGTGTGTGTGTGTGTGTGTGTGTGTGTGTGTGTTTGTGTGTGTGTAGAGGAGTGGGGAGAGGCGAAATGTCTTGATACCCCCTAAAACATTTTATTAAAAACATTTATAAAGGCTGTTTTAAAATTCCTTTTACAGGTTGCTAGGGACTTATCTCAGTAGATAAAGTTGTGATGAGGAACTGACGTCCGGAAATGAACTGTTTGTGTATAAAATAAGTTTTAAGACCGTATCATTTTCAAATCTTCCACTTCACGATACGCATACACGCCAAGCTAACAAGAGAGCGCCGTCGTCAGTGGCTGTTGTAATTACGACGTCACGCATCACGTACCGTTTTAAAACGACTGTAACAGCGACTGTGAGCAACTGCTACGTTCGCATCTATACTCCGTTCATCATCAGAACAAACCTGATGTAAACAAACACAAACGCGTTGATTCGCCAGACGCCGGAGCACACGTACACCGATGTTGCTGCGCTCTTGGAAGTGGGTCCTATCAATGTGATAGATATATTATTACTAACTAACGTTAAATGAAACTTTAATATACTCAAATGTGTTAGCAGCCATCAACGTTTTTCTTAATCTCGCTTTAGTTTTGTAGTTTTCATTTCAAACATCGTGTCTAGTCACAGCCTCCGCTCTGTTGTGGTCTGATGGTCGCACTGTTAATGCGCAGTATGAAAATGGCTGAGGCTGCTTCCTGTTCCGTAGTGAAACACGCGTGTGGAACACGTTTAAAAAGTGCCGAGTAATAGGTTGTTCTTAATGTTTGTCATAGATTTACAGATATGATCGGCTTTGAAGTTTTCCGAGGGGCTGTATTAAATACTGTTGGGACACAAGTGCACATTCGTGTACAGCAGAATCGGCAATCAGCCTTCAGCGGCGCAGCGGATCAGACGGTGTTTACGCCCCAGCCGCTCGTGTGCGCGAGAGGTGTTTACGTTAAGTGGTAGCGGTGTGCCGCGGTAATACGTAGTACGAATCATGACCTTGTCGTTCGGCAAATCGACACTGAAATTTAGTTTTGTTAACGAATATTCTCCGCCGAAGGCTTACGAGATAGAACATTATTTACATGACGAGGTAAAAATCGAACCTGACGTTCTAGCTGGAATACACTTATCTATAGTCAGTAGCGTGGTCTATGTGAAACTCATCAACGAAGCGGCATGTGACGAACTACTACTCAGACACCGACAAGGACTTCGTTTCTGTCATTCGGACGGGAATGTTGGAGTGGTTACAGTTGAACACGCCGGCATGCGACTACGAACGATCCGCGTCTTTGAGCTTTCATTCGAAGTGTCAGAAGATTTGGTGACAGACGCCCTGGCCGGCCGCGGTGGTCTAGCGGTTCTAGGCACTCAGTCCGGAACCGAGGGACTGGTACGGTCGCAGGTTCGAATCCTGCCTCGGGCATGGATGTGTTTGATGTCCTTAGGTTAGTTTGGTTTAAGTAGTTCCAAGTTCTAGGGGACTGATGACCACAGATGTTAAGTCCCATAGTGCTCAGAGCCATTTGAACCACAGACGCCCTGCGTCCTTACGGAACGGTCCTATCCCATGTGGCTGAAAATGGGCGAGTTTCAAAACGTATCCTGTCCTCAGTGGCGTCAGAAAAATTCGGATAGATCTCCGAAAACACGTTCCGTCATTCTTATACATCGCTGGTTGTAAGGGGAATATCATCGACGACGGACAATCGAGGACGTGCACTGGGTGTGGGAAGGAAGGACACGTATGTTCTGGGGCTCGCGGCCCCTTCAGACGTCGATAATTCGACGGCGCACGATTCTGACGTCCCCCACGACCAACCAGAGGCCATGCTGACCTCTGATTCCGAGGCTCGGCAACGAAAACAGCGATCACTAAAACGCCGGAAGAAGCTCCGACTCACGGTGGAGGACGACCAGTCTGATCCAGCAGGCAATTCTGAGGCGTTTTCGGGTACAGAGCAGACGACTAGGGATACAGAAGGGTGGCCAACGGGACGGCGACACAACCTTCCGATGACGATGCTCCAGAAACAGCGGAGGAGATCGATCGACGGCAACAGGCTACTGAGGAGGCTACCGACCGCGTTTACAGACCGTGAGGCATATATTAGCACGGTTAACCTTGACAGACAGCAGGTATGTAGACGGAGGAATAATTGGAAGATGAGCGTCTCCCACCTGCGTGATGCAGAATGCCGACGCATGGTCGAGGAGGCGGAGGACGTGTGGCATGGCTGCCTCCGACGACGAAATTCTTACGGTTCTGTACTACAGTGGTGGATAAAGTGCGCGAAGCCAGCTTTACGGAGGACGTTAATAGGTTATGAGAAGGAGGTTTCTCAATGGCAGCGCACGATCACTGACTTTTACTTTACGGCCTTACGGGAGCTGTTCGCTCAACCACTCACACCAGAACTCCAGACGGCCGTCCACCGAGTCAAGGCAAAGCTGGTACAACTTGCGACGCAGAGGATGGCGGGTACGATGATACGCGCGAGGTCGCAGGATTGCCTGCCCAACGAGGTTCCCTCGATGCATTACGTGATAAAGGAAAGAAGAAGAAGGAATTTAATTCATGAGATCGGTCTCGGCGATGGCTGTCGCTTTTCAGCACAAAGGGGAATAGCACAGGGATCATTTTAGCAGATTCTATGTGAGCGACGGGGAGGGCTAGAGGGAGCTGGAGAACGTGCTGGAAGAAATCCCAGACGCGACGCGTGTGAACGGGGAAACGGACGTGTTATCTGAAATTACGTCTCACGAGGGAACCTCCCGATCGCATCCCCGTCAGATTTAGTTATAAATAGGCACAGGGGATAGGCCTTGAAAAACTGAACACAGATCAATCGAGAAAACAGGAAGAAGTTGTGTGGAACTACGAAAAAAATAATCAAAATATACAAACTGTGTAGTCGATGAGCAAGATAAGCAACATCTAGCATGATTTGAGCTCAGGAGCGCCGTGGTCCCATGGATAGCGTGAGCAGCTGCGGAATGGGAGGTCCTTAGTTCAAGTCTTCCCTCGAGTGAAAAATTTAATTTTTTCTTTTCAGACAATTATCAAAGTTCAGGCACTCACACACATTCAACTTCGCTCTCCAAAATTCCAGGACATGTTCAGATTTGCTTGGACATAAACAGGATTTCACGGTATACACACGAAAAAATTTGAAAACGTTAAAAACATGTTTTCACAGAGCACAGGGAAAACTGTGCGACTGTGAAACTGTTGCATTCATTTGTTGTAGTTTATGTGACAAACTCTTATGTTTTCATCACTTTTTTGGGAGTGATTATCACATCCACAAGAATACTTAAATCGGGCAAGGTAGAAGAATCTTTTTACCCATTCGCCAAGTGTAGAAGTTAGGTGGGTCGACAACATATTCCTGTCATGTGACGCACATGCCGTCACCAGTGTCGTACAGAATATATCAGACGTGTTTTCCTGTGGAGGAATCGGTTGACCTATGACCTTGCGATCAAATGTTTTCGGTTCCCATTGGAGAGGCACGTCCTTTCGTCTACTAATAGCACGGTTTTGCGGTGCAGTCGCAAAACACAGACATTAAACTTATTACAGTGAACAGAGACGTCAATGAAGGAACGGACAGATCATAACCTTGCGAAACTAAAGTAAGTAAAAATTTTCACTCGAGGGAACACTTGAACCAAGGTTCTCTGATTCCGCAGTTGTACACTCTAACCACGAGACCACGGCGCTCCTGCGCACACAGTCTCCTTGATGTTACCTATCTTGCAGATGGACTACTCAGTTTGTATATTTTGCCTATTTTTTTCATAGTTCCACACAACTTCTTCCTGTTTTCTCGATTGATCTGTGTTCAGTCTTTCAAGGCCTATCCACTGTGCCAACTTATAACTAAATCTGAGGGGGGTGCGATGGGGAGGTTCCCTTGTCAGGAGCTGGAGGAAGCGATTACACGAGGTGTCTCCAACAAGTCCCCAGATCCAGACGGATTCCCGTTGGAATTTTACCGTGCTTTGTGACCATTATGACACCGATGTGGTTATACATGTTTAATGAGCTTCTGCGGCAAGGAGTACCGGTTCCCATTAAATTCACGGAAGGGCTCATGATCCCGATATCCGAGCCCCATGGTGGCAAACGGCCTTGTGATTACCACCCCTCGATCCTCCTTAATAGCGACTACAAGAACTTTATGCGCATACTGGGCAGCCGTATCACAACGCCGCTGGCGGATCGTATACATGCCGATCAGACTTTTTTCGGCGGAATCAGTAATATCCACACAGCCTTCGGAGACTATCGTGACGTCGTGACCTTCACGGCTGCATGCCGCCTCCGGGGGGCACTGGTTGCTGTAGATTTCGATCATACTTTTGATCGAGTGGATCATGTGTACCTATCGGCGGTGATGAGTAGGATGGGTGTCTCGCCATTATTGACTACTGCAGTGATGCGGCTGTTGCACGGCGCCAGATCAGCGATAGTGATCAACGGAGGGAGAACAGAGTATTTTAAGATCTTAAAATCAGTCAGACAGGGTTGCCCCTTGTCGATCCTCCTATATGCGATCTCCTTAGACTGTGCCTCGCAGGCCTTCGCCGCCGTCTTACCCTAATCTCCCTGAGGCATCTATCATTCAAATGTAGAGCATACACGGATGACATTGTGTTCCTCGCCCGGAATGAGAGGAGACTCAATCAGCAGTGGATTGCCTATGGGATGGCAGATGGCAGTGAGGCCAACTTTCGAAAATCACAATTCAGCATGTGGGACGTGGACTAGAACCAGGAACGGAAGGACCCTTATCTGTGGTGCAAACCTTCCGATGTTTGGATATCACCTTTCATAAGGAGACGGCGGGAACGGCTGCGGACAACTACCGACGGCTGTTGCTCAGAGTCTGCACGTCAGTACGACTAAACGCCCTACGGTCTTCAGCCCCACGATGTGCCACCTGACACATCTTCTCCCTTTGACGCGAACGATGGCTATGAGGATTCAGACGGCTTTTGGGTACTATGTAAGCCTGGGACAGCTCTTTAAGGAACACTACAACACACTTACCCTTCCAGCGCGAGAAGGGGGCGTTGGTTTGGTGAACTTGCACGTTGAGGTGCGTGTCATGTATACTAATACTATGTTAAAACGGTGGCGCAACAGGAATCACTCGCTTACGGGGACGATCATCGAAGAACTACCAACATCGCATCTTTCCCCGATCAGTATCGGCCATATATCGCCCCCGTTAACGTGTGTGCGCACGTTCATCGTTGAACACAGTTACATTCGAGAGCTTTTACCAACATCCCGACATCCAAGGACGTGTACTGCCTGCTTCTTTCGCAGATCGCCCGGAACAGGATGGAACGGAAACATCCAGCCGTTAATTGGCACGTGGTGTGATGCACGGTACACCACCCGCACCTACCTACAACAGTTAGGTCAACATGGTACATTATAGTGAACCGAAAATACCCAACGAATGACAAAAAGTACGCAATACATTTAGCGGATTCGCCCATGTGTCAGCAATGCAGCAATACGAAAACCGGTTGGTCTGCGGCGAGGCAAGGAAGATTCTAGCGTTCAAGTAGCGCACTATACACAGCAATAACTTCCGACATAGTATTCCTTCCAGAGGAAACGTACTTTCCGCGTCATAAGAAGAACGCAGTGGCGTGGATCACAGGTATGACGGTCAATAACATATATAGACACACACGTCTGAACGTACTGAACGTTCTGGATTACTGGCAATACTTGCAAGATGGACACACAAAACTGTTACGGCTACAAAAGTACAAGTATTGGTATGCCAATTTGCTAGTAACGGTTTTTGCGGACCCGCCATATACTTGGGGTGTGCCGGGTGCGCAAAGATGAGCGGCGGTGCTGTCGTTGTGAAACCGACAATGTAAGTGATCAGCTAAGGAAAACTACGCGGATATGTGACCCAGGAAGAACTAACACTTGCAGTTAGCAATGGAGTGTTTCTTTGAATTTTGGTTTAATATCTATAAATACTTTTTTTAAAGGGTGCTGGAGGTTGCCCCACTTTGACTTTGTTGTTGTTTCATGCTACATGGTAGGACGGCAGGGAGGTTCCTTCCAGGAAAGTCATAATTTTTAAGGACGTACCATGGTTTTGTGAATAGTAAAGGTTTCTGTTTCTCCTGCCTTCTTTAAATAAAAAAAGTGGTCACAGCATCTGTATAGAAAGCGGAAGAGCTATGTAAAAAAATTCGGTAGCGTAGTTGCTAGATAACCCATTGTAGTAAATTGTTTGCTGATTCAAGACTCGCCCAAGTCAGGTTTTTCACGTTCAATTTGAATTAGCTACATCTCGTAACTGTAAAATTAATCATCATATTTTATGAATAATGCATGTCTTCTTCTTTTAATTATATACTGCACGGGAAATCCTTGTTTTTATTTGAAATATAAATTCTCAGTTATGGATATTTTATGAAAGACTGTTAATAAAGGTTGCTTAAATTAAGAAAACATAACAATTTAATTTTATAAGGCAAAAATGAAAAACTAAATACTCTCTATTTGGACTATGTCCATTGTTTTACACCACATATGTAGACACATTGTGATCAAAAGTATCCAGACACCCCCAAAAACATACATTTTTCATATGAGGTGCATTGTGCCGCCACACTGCCAGGTACTTCATATCGGCGACCTCAGTAGTCATTAGAGGTCGCGAGAGAGGAGCATGGGGCGTTCCGCGGAACTCACGGACTTCAAACGCGGCCAGATGATTGGGTATCACTTGTATCATACGTCCGTACGCGAGATTTCCACACTCCTAAACATGCCTAGCTCCACTGTTTTCGATGGGATAGTGAAGTGGAAACGTGAAGGGACACGTACAGCACAATTTGGTGTAAGGAGCGTCAACAGTAGACGACTGATCTGAGGAAAAACATAGTGTGGAGTGACGAAAAATGATACACAATGTGGCGATCCGATGGCAGGGTGTGGGTATAGCGAATGCCCGGTGAACGTCATCTGCCAGCGTATGTAGTGCCGACAATAAAATCTGGAAGCGGTGGTGTTATGGTATGGTCGTGTTTTTCATGGATGGGGCTCGTACCCCTTGTTGTTTTGCGTGGCACTAGTACATCACAGGCCTACAATGTGTTTTAAGTATCTTCTTGCTTCCCACTATTGAAGAGCAATTCGGGGAAGGCGATTGCATCTTTCAGCCCGATCGAGCAACTGTTCATAATGACGGCCTGTAGCGGAGTGGTTACACGGAAATAACATCCCTGTAATAGACTGACCTGCACAGAGTACTGACCTGAATCCTATAGAACATATTTGGGATGTTTTGGAACGCCGATTTCGTGCCAGGCCTCACCGACCGACATCGATACCTCTCCTCAGTGCAGCCCCAAGAAACCTTCCGGCACCTGATTGAACCTATGCCTGCGAGAGTGGAAGCTGTCATCAAGGCTACGTGTGGGCCAACACCATACTGAATTCCAGCATTGGTTCAAAATGCCTCTGAGCACTATGGGACTTAAAATCTGAGGTCATCAGTCCCCTAGAGCTTAGGACTACTTAAACCTAAGTAACCTAAGGACATCACACACATCCATGCCCGAGGCAGGATTCGAACCTGCGACCGTAGCGGTCGTGCGGTTCCAAACTGACGCGCCTAGAACCGCTCGGCCACAACGGCCGGCAATTCCAGCATTACCGATGGAGGTCGCTACGGACTTGTAAGTCATTTTCAGCCAGGTGTCCGGAAACGTTTGATCACATAGTGTATGTGTCATAGATACATGAAAAACAATAGTTGTCACAGCATCAGGCACACCATACAAACGCTGCATTTTTACATTTGCCACTTTACCATCACAATATGAACACAACAGAACTGATCTGCAGCCAAGTTAGGGGAAATTACAAGACAGTTGAGCTGCCAGACGTACTGGAACTAACGCACGCAGCTCTTTCACATATCACTGCTGAACATTGGCGGGATATAGAACGGCACGTCTTAAAAGAAGAGGAGAAAATGCGGTGCCTGGGTGGCTTCGTGGATTCTGTTGTTGATCGACTTGTCATCAACGTAGCACATGACAGTTCTAGTTCTGGAATGTATTTATCGGGTTCGGATAAGGAAGGAGGACTCACCGGTACGTGGCTTCAGTATTCAACAGTTCTGTGAAATCCCTGCAGTATGCTTTTGCATCACTCATAGCTCGCTTAGAAAAATTGCGCTGTGTTTAAGATAGGAATTTTCAACACTCCTGTTTGTAATTAGAATACTATGTCAGGTGAGAACGAGAGCATTTTATGTTTTCCTCTGGGAACCTAAGAAGTGCGCGGTCGTGCTGGAGTTTTGCCGAATATTATTTCATTATATTTAAAAATTGTTTGACTTTCGAAGCTATGTTGTTTGTTTGCCCTTCTCTTTTTACGTCTGAACTGCAACTGCCAGTGTGGCCGAGCGGTTCTAGGCGCTACAGTCTGGAACCGCACGACCGCTACGGTCGCAGGTTCGAATCCTGCCTCGGGCATGGATGTGTGTGATGTCCTTAGGTTAGTTCGGTTTAAGTAGTTCTAAGTTCTAGCGGACTGATGACCTCAGAAGTTAAGTCCCATAGTGCTCAGAGCCATTTTTTGCAACTGCTCGCATCGTTGCACTAGCTGGCCAGTGCTGTCCAAGTTCAATGCGCCAGTAGAGCTGTTGTCCAGCACATTATTGCACAGTCTATGTGCGTGTAGCACAGCATGAAACGTATCCTTATGATCGTACTAGACCAGGGCTTCACAACATACGTGCTCGCGGAGCAAGCTGTGAGCAGCAAGGCGCGAGCACGGAGCAGCGCGAGCACGCTACCCTCACTACCGGATCAGAGCGGAGAGTGGGGAGAGTCACGTGGGGCACACAACAGCTGCCGCCAGTCAATGTAAATCCGCGGCCACCTGCAGGGATATCACTCACGAATTATTACTGCGACAAATGAAACAAATAAAGGAGAATGTACACATGCCACATAATTTTATTAGCTTAGTGTATGCCTCTACATTCGCATTAATTTGTGAACTGTTACACAAAGGTGTCACTGAAGTGTGGGATTCTCGGTTATCTTGTACTTTTTGCCCTTTACAATTGCGTCTATGTTCGGAGTAATTGTTCTTGTGCATTTTAGGCGCAGCGTGCAGTTTAAATTTCGATCAGGCATGCGTTTCTCAGGCGCGTCTTGTTACATTTCATTGCAGAGAACAGTTGTTCACAAACATACGTGGAACCGAACATTGATATTATTGTAGCTGCCAGTTTGTACAAACGAGGAAATCTATCCTGAGGGAAGTGTCTGTAGGATTCCAAAATGTTTTTCTTGTTCTGAAATTCGTCTCTGTATTCTCTGTCACATTGCAGGTCAATAATTTCTTGCAGCAGTTCAGGACGAATCTCTTAAATATTCGCTGAATATGGAGAGAACAGATCAAAATCACTGTCTAGTGCCGTCAGATCTTGAAAGCGCTGATCAACTAAACTATGTGAATAACGTTCACAGTCTTTGTGAACATCTTGCACGGATGATAATTTAGGAAAATGAGCTAGGTTTCCTGTTTCCAGCTGGCTCACCCAAAGTGTCAATTTCATTTTAAAAGCTCGTATTCGATCTATGAAATGAGTAATTAGCAGATCTTTACCTTGTAGTAAAATGTTCAAAGCATTCAGATGGCTAGTTAAATCTGCTAAGAACGCGAGATCACGTTCAAACGTGCGCGCGTATTTCCCCTCCCTCCTCTCCCTCCCTACTCCGCAACATTGCACCTGCTCGAGAGCACGTGCCTGAGCAGACGCGAGTACTCGCGCTCGAAACCGGCCAGTTGTTAAGCCCTGTACTAGACTGTACTGGTCACAACTTGGCTTCCGCTCCACTTGAAACGAAAGCCATTGAGACTTAAGCAAACGCGGAAGAGTACATAGCGTAATGTTTACATCACTTTTATTCTTATGATGAACTGAGTATCGGAGGATTGACTGCTCCACGCAAGGACTTCACTCTCGGCTTTGAAGAGGATATCCTACGTCTCGAAGAAGAGAATCCGATGACGAGTACTTCAAACACTGTCCACGCCACAGCCTGCTGTATGTCGGTGCTCCGGTCTCCAGTGTGTACGTACCATGAAGCGGGAGATTTGAAACTGATGCAAACTTCAAACTTATTTTCCATCCAACCGGTACGTTTCCACACATTGTTTCCTCATCAACGGTTCATCTACTATGACTCTTCTACAACCTCTAGCTGCCTGTAATGGGAAATGTCAGACACCTTGCAGACGAATTTCCAAAATTTGTAACATCTAAGATCAAGAGAATAAAGCGGCGTGAGAACTAAGATTCTCGGAAATGGCAATGAATTGTAGAAATTTTCAGGTTGTGTTTAAGACAAGCTAGTTTTGAGTTTCTTAGTCACCTGGTGGGCTTGCGTCCTGGCCGCCTAGGGGGAATATTGCAACCCGGTAAAGGCACGCATTCACAGGATTACCACACCTGCTTCCGACAACAAATCGGACACGGCTAGAGGATCAACAGGTAAGACCGGCGAATTACAACATGCTGGGTAAGCCAAGATAGAAAGGAAATGTCGCTCTCCCTCCCTTTCCCTTGTCCTCAATAAGAAAAAAAAAAATAATAACAGACAGAATCACTTCCTGAACGTAAGCCTAAACTATTGAAAGTAACAGTATTCCCACCAAGGTAGGCTCGGAAAGCCTCAGTTCGCAGATCTGCGTTCATAATCTTAGTGCTAAATAAAGGCCCGCATCTCGTGGTCGTGCGGTAGCGTTCTCGCTTCCCACGCCCGGGTTCCCGGGTTCGATTCCCGGCGGGGTCAGGGATTTTCTCTGCCTCGTGATGGCTGGGTGTTGTGTGCTGTCCTTAGGTTAGTTAGGTTTAAGTAGTTCTAAGTTCTAGGGGACTTATGACCACAGCAGTTGAGTCCCATAGTGCTCAGAGCCATTTGAACCATTTTGCTAAGTAAAATTCTGACAATGATAACAGCACACCTTGATTTTATATTGTATAAAATTTGATGTTGCCAAACTTATAAGCGTTTCCTGTTATTACAGTTATTAAATCAACTCCACGACGCATGCACTTCTTGAAGTTTCGTGTCTTTTTCAAATTCTGTATTCCTTTGAATTATAATTTTCAGGAAGTTAGCAAAGCGATGTTCTAAGCACTCCTGTAAGTACTTTGTTATTATTATTATTATTACTGTATTTGGTTTCAAGCCAACTAAGGATCATATCAACATAACTAATCATTTTTCTTTTCCTTCGTCCTTCCCCAAAATTCATTCGCTTCCTCGATGAGCTATCTTCCTCCTTACTAACGATTTAACTCCAGCTGTTCTTCTGTTTGTTTTAAGTTCCTGAAAGCCTATGAATTTCTTGACTTGTACTCCCAATTAGTCTCTGTTAAGTAAGGTCTCCTGTTCAATCTTCATCTCTTCTAGGTCCTTTTTCGTCTTGCCTCCCCATCGATTTTCTTTGTTTTTCTGTTTTCGAAGAATGTGTGGATTTCCCTCGTAATCTGTCTTCATTCACTCTCTCTAGGTGTCCATGGTGTGCAACACATGTTTTTTCTCATCTCATAATAATAACTAATAATCATTCATGTCACTTACCTTTTATTATTACTCTGATCATCACACTGTTCAACAAAAATTAACTTTGGAATTCCGCCCTTTCTCAAAGTAGCTAATCTACCCTAATTTGGGTCGAAAATAAACGAATAGCCTATGACATCAGATTTTGTTACCTTTACTTTTTAAAATATACTAATTTCTAGTAGAAACACTAAAAACACACTTCAAAAGTCTTTCCGTTCTAAAAATAGCTAAACTTCTCTAATTTTGGGCCAAGAAAAATGAATGTGGTATCAGATAACGTTTGGTAGGCCTAACTACAGTTTCATAGCTCCCCTAACATCAGATTAAAGAGCTCATTCACGTGTACGCCTTCCCTTTGCTAGGTGCATGTACTTCTTTTCTGGTTCTTCTCTTGTCATTGTCTAACAATAGTCACAAGGCATGGAAGTGTTCTATTTCCTCTGATACCTTCCTTCGTTCATTAGCGAAATGTCCTGATGGAATCGCTCTCCATGTGCGTCACTTATAATGCGGCAGTTGTCAGCGAAGCAGTCCAGGTGAGAATATAGTAATGAGCGTTTGGCGTCATTTGTCGGGAGGACCCTTGTGGGGCAGGTCCGGCCACCTTGGTGCAGGTCTTATTACATTCGACGCCACACAGAGCGCCGAATGGGGATGAAATGTTGATGAAGACAGCACAACACCCAGTCCCTGAGCGGAGAAAAATCCCCGACCCAGCCAGGAATCGAACCCGGGCCCGTAGGACGGCAATCCGTCACGCTGACCACTCAGCTGTCGGGGCGGACAGAATATAGTAAATGGACTTTAAGTGCCATATTGAAGCCTAATTGATGGTATTCTTTAAAAAGATTATTCGCAATCGCCACGTAGTTGCTATCTCATCCATTTCCCAAGCAGCGATTCAAAACACTTTTAAATGCTTCCCATGCTGCTTTCTCACTACCCTGGAGGAATCAGTCAAAGTTTTTATCTTTAAGAAGATAACGAATTTGCGGGCCAGTGTAGATACCCTATTTAACATTAGTATCACTGATCTGTGGAACTGGTCCACTGAGGTATTGAAAAGCTTCTCTGCCCTGCTCTATCGCCTTTGAAAAGTTCTTCATTATTCACGTTTTATTTGTAGGGGGCCAAAAGAGTTTTGCTTCTTTCTACCATAGGATCATGCGAGAAAATATTCTCTCAAGGGCAGAGATTTTCGCTTGCAGACCTTTATCTTGTAGTGTGGTCTGACTGTCCCACTGACACAGGAAACAGCAGTACTGTAGGTAGCCGAGCTATTTCCCCAGCAATTCTCCAATGACCTCCAAGTCTCCCAGATCTGCCACTGATGGTCGGTGAACTTAATTGATGCCAGAAGTGATTTCGTATTTTAATGGGTTTTGTTTCATGTGGGCACCATTTCGTATGGGAACGGAAGGGAACGAACTGCGATTGCGTAACAGTACAGCTATTGCACTTAGCTTTAAAAAGTCTATGAGTAATCTCCAGTTCTTGGGATTCACTCAAATATTTTTGCGAGTTCTGTACACGAAGTTTGACGTTAGTGTTGTAGAAGATTTAGTTCTTGAAGCCTTGATGCCAGAAACTGTACCTTGTCTTTAGATAGGTCCAAGTCTCTTATTAAATAACTTCGTTCGGCCTGGCTAAAACTTTGTAGCTCACTAGTTAGTTCACTTTCAAGTGCAAAATCAGCTTTCTTTCCATATGAAGGATGCGATTCTCTGCTTCCATAGCCTTTGCCTATATCTGACTGCTGAGTGTATTCCTCCGGAAGGAGTAGTACAGGCAGACAGTCTCCAGAGCCCGACACTGGTGAGGGATGCATCTTGTTCCTTCTGTATGGCGCGGGGTTTACACGCGGCACTCTCCATGTGGTATCGGTCGAATGGCTGATGGGATGCTGAGGTATTGAACAGTCCGCTTCTCTTTTTTTTTTTGGACATACCATGATTGGGGGGAGGGTGGGAGCAGGGGTATCATACAGAAAGAGCAATCGTTTACGTCATTTGAAGACTCTCTCCAAATCACTGGGACGGCAATCGGCACTGAACGAACTTCTTCGTTTACCGATCCACGTAGGTTTACAGTACATGTATTGTAGATTGTATGCGTTGCCCAGGACTTGTCCAGATCTCCTAGTTTCGTAACAAAATAGCGGTGATATGCTGTCTTTATGATTGGAATAATTCTACGTCTCTCGAGAGAGAATGGTACCTCACCAGACTCGTGACAAAAACTCTTAGGGAATTTTTGACAATTACATGGCATCCTAGACATTATATAACATGAAATAAAAGCAGAAGTTTTTTTTTCAGAATAAATGGTATCTTACATGTACACACGAACTAAAAGAAATTGACTATAATTCAATACCTGGAACAAGCTAAACAGAGCGAATACCAAAAAACATTTAAGAGAATGACAAATTTCACAAAACAATAACGAGCATGACCGATAATTTCTACAGTCAATTGTGCTTACACTGTCTCTAGATTCCAAATTTTCTTACTAGTTATAAAAATTACCCATAATTCGTCAGTGTTGTGCTCACATGTGCCAAACAATCTCTTCAGTCAAATTGCGTAAAAATTGTCCTAGCAACTAAAATGGGTTATATCTGAGCTAACGAAAAGTTTTAAATTTCATTTTCACTTTTTCCCATAATGAAACGAATCAGAAGTAGCTTTTTCACGTTGGAAATATTTTCAATGTTGACCAGTGTAATCATTGGCTTAGGTGGCACATTAAGAGTTGCATTGACAGCAAATTAGGAAATTAGTCTCTTAGGTCGTTAGATGGAGGGGCATAACGTTTCATGAAAAAAAAAATGGCTCTGAGCACTATGGGACCTAACTGCTGAGGTCATCAGTCCCCTACAACTTAGAACTACTGAAACCTAACTAGCCTAAGGACATCACACACATCCATGCCCGAGGCAGAATTCGAACCTGCGACCGGAGTGGTCGCGTGGTTCCAGACTGAAGCGCCTAGAACCGCCACTCCGGCCGGCTACGTTTCACCACTCGCCCCCCCCCCCCTCCTCCCCCCCTTCACCACAGAACCGGACCCTGAATCAGAGCCTGTCATAATTGCTGATAATTGCTGATTATGGATTACTGAGCATGGATTTGTTGACGCTGATTATTCGTAAATTCCACGTGATCGATTTCGAAATAAACGTTCCATCATCGTACGTATCTGGGAAATAAGATACAGCTATATCGATTCAGTGAAATTCGTCCATACTTCGATACCTGGTAACCAACAGTCCTGTCATACCGCTTTACCTCTTTAGTAAAACAATCTAAAGTGATGTGAAAACTTCTGTTTTACATCATTACGTAGTCTAAGCTGATGGCGAAAGTTTTTTTATACAATACACGTAAACGTGGAATCCGAACCAAAGTGCTACTCAGTGGTTTTAACATACATAGAGAATGACTAGAGCTGAAAGTGAACGGAAGAGCACAAATGTCGTTGTACCTGCCGTGGATCGAACATGTTGCTGTGTTGTCCGAACAAGACACAGCCAGGGCAAAAGCACCACAGCCGCAAAGATGCGAGCTGGTGCCAGTACCATAGAGACTCGCCACCGGCCGCTGTGGCTGAGCGGTTCTAGGCGCTTCAGCCTGGAACCGCGCGACCGCTACGGTCGCAGTTCGAATCCTGCCTCGGCCATGGATGTGTGTGATGTCCTCCGGTTAGTTAGATTTAAGTAGTTCTAAGTTCTAGGCGACTGATGACCTCAGAAGGTAAGTCGCATAGTGCTCAGAGCCATTTGAACCATTTGAGACACTCGCCACTTGCGCGAATTCCACCAGCGCCACGGGCGACGCTGAGAATGAAGATATCAACATCGCTTCAGACAATTGCCAGCCGAGTAAAATCCGGCAATGACCGAACGACAACGGACAGAAACCTACTCGGAAGATAGAAGAGCAGCTCTCGCGCACTTGGTTAGAGTTCATCGTCCAGGGCTGACTTAGACAGGGAACGTCGTTTAGTGAACTCTTAGAAGTGAACAGCCAGTTGTTGTAAATTTCATTTGTTATGTATTGTGAAGTTTACCTACGATTATTTGCACTTAGCCATTGAGGGCCTCTTCATGTTATATTACATGCAGTGTTGCAGACTTCGTTATTCAACAAGTCACAAAGATAAGTAAACCTTTTTAACACATTAGTATGATTTCGTTACCAATTTGTTGGAGTGTGGTATAACCTTCGTTCTCTTATGCTGTTGCCTGACCCTGGGGCATAGCTGTGTAATATAGGGAGGGAGCCGGCCGCTGTAGTCGAGCGGTTCTAGGCGCTTCAGTCC
Source organism: Schistocerca serialis cubense (assembly GCF_023864345.2). Lineage (NCBI taxonomy): Eukaryota > Metazoa > Arthropoda > Insecta > Orthoptera > Acrididae > Schistocerca > Schistocerca serialis. The sequence continues at coordinate 696,439,273 of NC_064640.1, read as the reverse complement.
GGAACCGCGCTGCTGCTACGGTCGCAGGTTCGAATCCTGCCTCGGGAATGGATGTGTGTGATGTTCTTAGGTTAGTTAGGTTTAAGTAGTTCTAAGTTCTAGGGGACTGATGACCTCAGATGTTAAGTCCCATAGTGCTTAGAGCCATTTGAGCTTATACAGCAAGAGGCCGGGAGAAGTTGTCTTAGCGGTGTACTGGACCAGAGGCCGTTTCACGAACACTGAAACTCGGTCTACCGTAACAACAGTGGCAACTCGGCCTCCACAGCAGTAGCGACGAGGCCTTTACAAAACTGGCGACGAGTGTTTACAAAACATGTAACCTCTGGAAGTGTAGTGTGACACTTGTGCTCTTGGCAACTGAGCCGCAAAACTCAACTCACAAATTTGCTTTCTCCAAAAATTATAGCACCGTGAGCAAGGAATACCGATGACGTACTCGATCAGGATAAAAGCTAGTAGTTTATCCACTTTATAAAATGCCCTACCCCTGTACCCAGGATCTGCGCTGGGAAAGGGGTGGGGGGGGGTGTGGGAGGTACAGATCGTGTTAATTTCGCGGTGAATGAGGATAAATGAGCTTGCATCAAATGACTTCTTAGTTACGAATAAGGACTACCAACAGCTGTAGAATGGAATGACGACAAGAAAATTGTCGGACCGGGACTTGACCCCGGATTTTCCACTTATCGCGAGTGGTCGCCTTACCATTTGGCTATCCGTACACGACTCACGGCTAGACCCAAACCTCCAAATGTCGTCACCATGCGTCTACGACCTGTACTCGTACATCCATTACGTACATTGTACTTGAAAGTCGCTTGCCCGGTATCGCCAGCTAAATATGATCTTGCAGTGCCTGTGTTATCCTGATTACAAGGAAAAGTTCCTTTGGACATTCATTGTCGTCATTCCATTCTACAGCTGATGGCAGTCCTTATTCGCAACTGCGAATTTATTTGGTGTGTTTCGTAACAAGCTGTGGTCGCCGCAGTGCCTGTTCCTTTGGACATGTATGCATGACCAAAGGAACTTTGCATCGTAATCAGAGTAAGACAGGCACTGCAATATCGTCTCATAGATACTAGCCGTCAGTAAACTGACACATCTTTCTGGCGGGGCGGGATGCACGCTCCGCTTGCGAAGCTTTTTTTAAGGTGGCTTTTGGGAGGGTGTGGGAGGGGGAGGTGGGTGACAGCTGGCGTCCGCCGCTCGCCCTCTAGCATGTAGCTGCTGAGTGCGCGTCAACAATGCGCTTCCTCCCCCCGGCAGGAGCGACGCGTGCCAGTTCCCGGTGCGCATTGCGCACACCGTTCTGTTGCATCCATGCGCCGTTATAACCACGCTACATCATTACCACTGTTTCGCCCTCTCATCTCGCACCACGGCAAGAAAGTGACGCAGATCAAAAGCGACAATTTTTAGTTTTTGTCACTGAAATGTACTTGTGAAGAGCCCCAGCGTGTACGAAAAACTTCACATTTCTATCTCGCAGTTTGTCCACCTCAGGGCTGTTGTGCCATTTCTGTTGTAGGCTACTTCACGATACGCCACCGCAAGAGCCGCGGCGGGTCACTTCAACGTTGCTGTTGACATGTATACATGCGCCAGTATGATGAGTTGTGAAACTTTTCATGTATCAGGTAAGTTGAATGAAATTTTTGATATCGTAAATTATTACATCTGTGTTTATACGGTGTCTGTGCCTTTGTGTTCCCTTAAATTGTACCTAGCTGATATTCCGTATTAAATTGTATTAACTTACATAAATTACAATTTTGCATTTTGTATTTTTCTGCTACAGTGATTTCAACTTGTTTCTCATTTTTTATTCTAATTTGAGTACTAATTTTGCCTGATAGATGTTATAATGTAGTATTGTATTACAGTAAGCAAAGAAACGTATTATTTAGGGTGGAAAAGTGGCAAAAGGGTCCCCAACAAAAACAAAAATGTTTTTAGATCAAGGAAAATGATACAACTCAAAAAATTAATTAATGATTGCCTGATAATACTTCATATTCGAAGAATACTGAACTACATGTCGATATTATCGTTGTATAGACTATAATGGAATTTACTTCCAAAATGGGACTTAACATCTGAGGTCATCAGGCCCCTAGACTTAGAACTACTTAAACCTAACTAACCTAAGGAGAACACACACATCCATGCCCGAGGCAGGATTCGAACCTGCGACCGTAGCAGCAGCGCCGTTCCGGACTGAAGCGCCTAGAAAGGTTCGGCCACAGCGGCAGCTCCAAAATTACTTACTTGAAATTTAAAGGACACTTAGTTTTATAGTATTCTTTAAGTCTGTTTCTCTCGAGTACTACATTTTTGAGTTGTGTCACTGTTCTTGCCGGGGTGTGGTTTGTTTATTGAGATCAACATGACTGTAAAGTGGAATACAAGGTACATATGTCAATAATTATTTCTTGCACAAAACATTTAAAACACGGAGTAGCATAGAATCCGAAGTCGCACTGCTGGCAAAGGAAAAGGGATTCCGTTTGCATTGTTTCGCTGTCGATCAATTGGAAAGCCGCAAGAAACGAAACAACAAATGCAAAATACGCTGTTAAACCTTGGTTGCATCTGCCCAGGTAGGCCAGCAGGGTGGTCTGGTTTCTTGGCCAGCGTCGCAGAACCGTCTTGTTTACCGGGTGATCCCGACTGTGCGTGGACCCAAGCTTTTACCTGCTGTTCAAGAGATCGACTGTGCGTGCGGTCACTTTCTGAAATAGGTCAGCTGCGCGTGGTGGCCATTTTTTGAATGTAGTCAATTGCGCGCCGAAGAAAACACAAGTTAAGGCGGCGTTACAGCATTCTGCTTCACATTTTCAGAGACTTAATTCTCTGCCAAGCAAGACCAGTCACAGATGTGGTAAAACATTCTTCATAGAATACTCATACTCATAATGGGCACTCGTCAAGGTATTTAAAAAGACTCAGAAACTATTTTCATTCCTGATGATAAAATTACGAAACCCTTTTACAACAATTCAAACATGTCATAGTTCCATTTCTTTACTTTAAAATCAATTCTTCTATATATTGCACGTGTTTTCCATATTTATTTTTATTTCAGTGAGGCCTATCCGTATCATTAATTTTAATGCAGCTGATTAACTTTAAACGAGAACGTCTCACCAGTATTGTGTATAACCCTTTGCCAGGGATGTGGAAGTCGTAGGATACTCTTAGCAGTGACTGTTGTGTTGACAGTTCGAGCGACGCGGTCTATTGCCCGACGAATTTGTAGCAGTTCTGAAGCGAATACCGTGAAGTGTTTCCTTCAGTTTAGAAATCGAGTTGAACACACGAGGGCTAATTCAGGGGAGTGCAGTAGGTGGTATAGCACTTAGAAGCCCCATCAGTCAAACAAATCAGTAACAGCTTGCACTGTACTTGCTTGAGCATTGTCCTGTAAAATGATGGTCAGGTCTTGCAGAAAGTGTCATCACTTCTGTCTCTATGCTGTTCATTTTTGGAACACAATCTACGACCAGCTGGAACATCTTGCCTAATAGGACGAATCTCGTTTCAAACTTTATCGAGTGGATGGACGTGTACGGGTATGGAGACAACCTCTTGAATCCATGGACCCTGCTTGTCAGCTGTTCAAGCTGTCAGAAGCTCTGCAGTAGTGTGGGACGTGTGCAGTTAGAGTGATATGGGACCCCTGATACGTCTAGATACGATTCTGACAGGTGACACGTACGTAAGCATCTTGTCCGACAACCTGAATCCATTCATGTCCATTGTGAATTACGATGGACTTTGGCAATTCCAGCAGAACAATGAGACATCCCAAACGTCTGAATTAAACACTTCCTCTGGCCAGCAAACTCCCCAGACATGAACAATATTGCGCATATCTGGGATGCCTTGCAACGTGCTCTTCAGAAAAGATCTCCACGCCCTCGTAGTCTTACGTATTTATGGACAGCCCCAGTTTCTTTGCCTCTTCAGTGTATCTCTCCTCCAGTAGGAGGATACTTCCGTGGAGTAATAAACAGTGTATCGACTCTTCTAATGTCACAATAGCGCAATATAAGGTCACAGTAGAACGTGCAAAGTGATTCCGTGGTCTAATCGTAAACCGAGCGAAATAGCGCGTCATTTCCCTAATTCGCTTAAGGCAAATTGCAGGAAGGTTCCTCCTATAAAGGGCACGGCCGATTTCCTTCCCAGTCCCTACTTAATCCAAGCTTTTTCTCCGTCGTTAATGACCTTGATGTCGACGGAACGTTAAACACTAACCTTTCTTTCTCGTCAAGACCGTAGCTCAGCGTATTCGGTCAGGGAGAAAAGCAGATTGAAGTTCTCATCGATTGGACTTGAAAGACTGCGAAACACTTGCTTGAAATGAGTAATGACTGTTGCCGCGATTTGTTTCATAAATTTCTGCAACGAGAGAGATGGCTCCACAGGATTTAGTGCTTAATTAAAAGATACGGTACTGTGTGATAAACGCTATAAATGGGTTTCGGCACTTAGTACGATATCCTGAGTGGGGTAGTGACATATTTTCATTCAGAACCACTGACTGAGAAAGATGTATGTAAACTCATTATTTATTATAAAATTTGGTGTGCAAAATTAAAAGAACAGAAAGAAAGAAATGTATGGTAATTCCTAAGGGATCAAAATGCTGAGGTCATCGGTCCCTAGAGTTACACACTACTTAAACTAACTTAAAGTAACTTATGCTAAGATCAACACCCACACCCACCCCCGAAGGAGGATTCGAATCTCCGGCGGGAAGGGCCGCGCAATCCGCGACATGGCACCTCAAACCACGCGGCCATCCCGTGAGGCTTGAAAGCACAAACACCCCTTGCAAATAACTGGTACACGATAGAGAACATTAATTACAATGAAACTAAGTTCCAGCGAATGGTGATTGGCAAAGTTAGCGGATAGGGAAGTGGAAAGTTGTTAACATCAGCTCCGAAACAAAACTGATTTAATGCAAGATAGCCACAATTAGGTAACAGTGTTTGTACGTCTTTGAGTGAGAACAATGAGGTAACACATACCAGTATGCTTGTTCTGCCTAGCCTGGGAATCCTAATGGAAAGGTAATGATAACTACTAACACCGATTCGCCCTAACACGCCGATGCTGCGACATAATCTCACCATACTCGTTGACAGTGTATGAGCTGACTGCTGATGGCGTGTCTGATTGTCACAAAGAGTGCACCTAGTAATGCTGTGCTGCAAACATCACACTCCCCTAAAGTTGTCTCTGAAGTCCCGATCAGCCTTCAGACTCCGGAGCTAGATAATGGAATCCATTTCCGTAGTAAGACTCAGTCTAGCGCAGAGTCCCGAATCGGAGTCCTTCCCGAATCCGACTCCCGAACGAATGAAAGTGCTGTTAAAAATGAAGACTCTGCTTTCTCTAGCGCTTCCCGCCTGGCAACTATGTCCAACAATCCGAAAGAGCTACAATAAGTTCCAGTGAATGACGTAATTGTTCAGTTGCTGCACATCTCCCACCAGAGGCCGAGGAAAACGAATACTTCAGTAAGCCGTCGTGCCGCCACCCTATCGTAGAACTTGTAGATTCAAACATTATGCCATTCTCGCGTAGTAAAATTTAACGCGAGCAGCGCGATTTTCTCTGATCGCAGGAAAGAAAAAATAGTTTTGTTCGTTGGTGTTGGCCTGTAGGGCTCGTAAGAAGAGACAAAATTTCTGTAACAATTTGATTTATGTTAGAGCGCCAGGAGAGGTGTTCATCTGCTGGATGCTATCTTCTGACATAGGCCCAGCTGCCGCCTCTGGTTCCATATAAGTCCACGCTCCACATCGAAAGCTCGCAGCTCAACACTTCTCCACTGGTCGGAGCCCTAGAAATGCACAGTCAAGTCCGCAGGATGCCGCATTTTTAGTGCATTTGCCGACTTGCCGTATTGTTCACGAAGTGGCAGGAACATGTTTGTGCCGCTTGCCGTGGGGCCACTCGGTCACCACTGAGCAATATACGACGCGTGTTTTTTAAGTAAGTACCGTTTTGAAATTTAAAAAAAAGACATGCTAAGATATCTCAATAATTTTATTTTTACATGAAAGCCTGTACCTTAATCTATGTTTCTACATAATTTCCGTCGATATTATGATACTTGTCATAACGTTGTACCAGTTTTTGAATACCCTTCTCATAGAAGTCTGCCGCCTGCCGTGTTAACCACTGCATCACCACTGTTTTGACTTCGTCATCGTCTTGAAGACGCTGACCGCCCAGGTGTTTCTTCAAGTGCAGGAACAGATGGTAGTCACTGGGCGCAAGATCGGGGCTGTAGGGAGGATGATGTAGAGTTTCCCATCGAAAAGATGTGATGAGATCTTTGGTCTGATTCGCCACATGCGGACGAGCATTGTCTTGCTGCAAAACGATGCCCTTGCTCAACTTCCACGGACTGTTGCTTTGATTCTGGTGTGACGTAGGCCACCCATGTTTCATCGCCCGTAACAATTTGGCTTAAGAAATCATCACCGTCGTTGTGGTACCGCTCATGGAAAGTCAATGCACTGTCTAAACGTTTGGTTTTGTGCACATCCGTCAACGTTTTCGGTACCCAATGTGCGCACAATTTTGGGTAATTAAGTGCTCTGTCACAATGCCATACAAAACACTACGAGAAACATTGGGAAAGTCATCCCGCAAAGAGGAAATCGTGAAGCGTCTGTTTTCTCTCACCTTATTGTCCACTTCCTGCACCAAACTTTCATTAACGGCCGAAGGACGCCCACTCCGTTGTCCATCATGCACATTTGTGCGGCCATCTTTAAACGCTCTTACCCACTTTCTTACCACTAAATCACTCATAATGTTTTCTCCGAAAACTGCACACTCTCACGATGAATATCGATGGCTTCTAGGCCTTTAGCACTAAGAAATCTTATAACAGCCCGTACTTCACAGTCGGCGGGACTCACGATTATCTGAGGCATCTTAAACACTCAGTACACAACGTAAACACGGAAGAATCAGACTGTAATGGCGTCAGTGCGTAGATTAAGCTACAGGCTTTCATGTAAGAATAAAATTATTGAGATATCTTAGCACGTCTTTCTTTAATTTCAAAACGGTACTTACTTAAAAACACGCCTCGTATACCCTGGAGAGCCAAAGAAACAGGTACACCTGCCTAATATCGTGTAGGGCTCCCGCAACCACGCAGAAGTGCCGCAACACGACGTGGCATGGACTCGACTAATGTCTGAAGTAGTGCCGGAGGGAACTGAGACCATGAATCAAACATGGTTGTCCATAAATCCGTAAGAGTACGAGGGGGGTGGAGATATCTTCCGAACAGCACGTTGCATGGCATCACAGATATGCTCAATAATGTTCATGTCTGTGTAGTTAACCTCAGAAGAGTGTTCCATGAGTCATACTGTAGTAATTCTGGACGTGTGAGGTGTCGCATTGTCCTGCTGGAATTGCCCATGTCCGTTGGAATGCACTGTGGACATGAATGGATGCAGGTGATAAGACAGAATGCTTACGTAGATGTCACCTGTCAGAGACGCATCTAGACCTATCAGGGGTCCAATATTACTCCAATTGCACACGCCCCATACCATTACAGAGCCTCCACCAGCTTGAACAATTCCCTGTTGACATGCAGGGTTCATGGACTCATAAGGTTGTCTCCATACCCGTACACGTTCATCCGCTCGATATAATTTGACGCGAAACTCGTCCGACCAGGCAACATGTTGCCAGTGATCAACAGTCCAATGTCGCTGTTGATGGGCCCAGACAAGGTGTAAAGCTTTGTGTCGTGAAGTCATCAAGGGTACACGAGTGGGTTCAAAATGGTTCAAATGGCTCTGACCACTATCTACATCTACATCTACATCTATACTCCGCGAGCCACCTTACGGTGTGTGGCGGAGGGTACTTATTGTACCACTATCTGATCCCCCCTTCCCTGTTCCATTCACGAATTGTGCGTGGAAAGAACGACTGCTTGTAAGTCTCCGTATTTGCTCTAATTTCTGGGACTTAACATCTGAGGCCATCAGTCCCCTAGAACTCAGAACTATTTAAACCTAACTAACCTAAGGACATCACACACATCCATGCCCGAGGCAGGATTCGAACCTGCGACCGTAGAGGTCACGCGGTTCCAGAATGAATCGCCTACACGTGTGGGTCTTCGGTTCCGAAAGCCCATATCGATGATGTTTCGGTGAAAGGTTCGCACGCTGACACTTGTTGATGGCGCAGCACGGAAATCTACTGCAAATTGCGGAAGGGTTGCACTTCCGTCACGTTGAACGATTCTCTTCAGTCGTCGTTGGTCCCGTTCTTGCATGATCCTTTTCCTGCCGCAGCGATGTCGAAGATTTTATGTTTTGCCAGACATTCACGGTACATTCTTGAAATGGTCGTACGGGAACATCCCAACTTCATCGCTACCTCGCAGATGCTATGCCCCATCGCTCGAAAGCCGGCTATAACACCACGTTCAGAGTCATTTAAATCTTGATAACCTGCTATTGTAGCAGCAGTAACCGATCTAACAACTGCTCCAGACATTTTTTGTCTTATGCAGGCGCTGCCGACCGCTGCACCGTATTCTGCCTGTTTACATATCTCTGTATTTGAATACGCCTTCCTTTACCATTTTCTTTGGCGCTTCAGTCTACAATGCGGGTGGCTCGGTGCGTCTCCCTGCCCTTAAGTCGACATCTAATTTTCACAACTCCGTCTTCGTAAGCCCGCAGGGAGCCCTCCTATGTGCGACCAAGCCTACATGCGTCGCTTCTCGAGATCAGCAGCAACTCAGCTCGAAAAGATCACCCAGAGAAATTATTAATACTGCATGTACCTAGTTCATTAAGCTGCAGATGAGGTAAAAGAATTGATGATACCTCTACTTTCACTGTTATTAATATATTTTGAAGCATCAGTATACATTTACTCGGTATGCATCAGTTTATTTCAAGTTTAGTCAGATTTGTCTATCAGAGTCGAATGAAAAGTGACAAGTCTAAATGGCTTGCCACTTTTCAAAGTGTCATGCAACATCTGCGCCGAACAACTGAGTAAAAAACGGGGAAGAAAAAGAGCGAAAACAAGAAGACAAGAAAAAGATGGTTGGTGATTTCGGCTCATAATGCTGAGGTACCGGATCGATTCCTGGTGCCCACCTCAAAATTTACTCTTGTGAAAAGATGTGGAAGGAGGCTCACTCATTACAGGTGTTGCTGGGCCCAAGGGCTCCCTGCCCTGCCCACGCACCTGAAATTTGGAATTTAGTGGTAAGGTCTTATGGGACCAAACTGCTGAGGTCGTCGGTCCCTAAACTTACACACTACTTAATCTAACTTAAAATAACTTATACTAAGGACAACACACACACCCATGCCCGATGGAGGACTCTAACCTCCGACGGGGGGAGCCGCAAGAACCGTGACATGACGCCCGAGACCGCTCGGCTACACCGCGCGGCTCACGCACCTGAGACAATAACGTGGTATAAAAATGGCGAGAAATCCTCCCCTCTCCCTGGGCCAATAAGAATCAAACTTCCCCTTCCCCTTTTATTACTAGGGCTATTGCGCGGAATTCGTCGTTCGACTTCTATTCGCTGTAGTGAGAGGAAGGACCAAAATGGCTCTGAGAACTATGGGACTTAATTTCTGAGGTCATCAGTCCCCTAGAACTTAGAACTACTTAAACCTAACTAACCTAAGGACAGCACACACATCCATGCCCGAGGCAGGATTCGAACCTGCGACCGTAGCGTTCGCGTGGTTCCAGACTGTAGCGCCTAGAACCGCTTGGCCACTCCGGCCGGCGAGAAAGGACCATTGAGTGCCGAAGCAGAGTTATCCTGCTTATAAAATGGCTACAAATAGCACCATAATTTACGAGGTAAGACACTTTCACATTACAATGTGCGGCTGAACTAGTAGAAATTAATGACATCATGCCACATTCTTAAAAAATGGAGTAAAATATTAGTCCACTCACTCCTCTGAGCGAATTGTGTGACGGGATGTCATCCTGTCATGAAAATGGTCCTCCGTATTAGCATAATTAGTGATCCACAGTGACTACCTTCAAGTTTTTTGTATTATTTAAGGCCATTAGCAGGGAAGTATTGCACATTGCCGTAAGGACTCCACGTTCCATTATTATTTGCTACAGTTTTTTCTAACTTTTCCACAAATACCTCGAATAAGTACGAGAGCGAGCAACTTCCACTACGCAACAAATAAGATATTGGTAAGAGTAATTTGATCCCATTATACTAATATGCGATATGATGATGTTGAAAACAATTTCGTCAATGCCCGAATAAGAAACATCAGTGGTGTGCAGGAGGAGGACCATCCTAACCGCCAGACAGATGGGGATTCACTTCTCAATGTAGCCCTGGCTGAGGGCCGAAGAGAATGCGCCAAGTTCCTCCATTCCATGTCCTGCTCGCACTGTGACTGCCAAATGAGATTGTTGCGTACTGATGACACCCACGTATTGTACACTGCAGACGGCGGGGATCATCCATGTAGATTTAGAAATTATCTAAAATTTTTGTACCTCTATTTAAATACTGAGAATATTACCAGTAATGAGTTGTCATTAATACCATTACATCACAAGTTATGAACTGTCATCACTGTGCAATTTGTTAGTTATTTTCCAGTGGTTTCTGCATGTAGCAAAGAAGCGCTGTATATTCTCCTCTCTCGTTGAATACGAATTGCTCAAAACCTTGTAAGTGACTTATCTTGGAGGCTGAAAACATTTTGATATCCACATACATTATTTTCTTGATGTTTATTTCGTCAACATTCAATGATTTCAACTGCATCCATCTCCACAGAAAGATAATTTTGCGGTAACCTACAGTTCAGTGTACGGGTGTATCAGCCATATCTCAGTGCTGGCAGTATAGATGACTTGTCAATTTTTATTTCGTAGCGACTTGATACAGTCGGGATTAAATCATGCACATCGGTGAACACATCTATGAGCTGATGGATTTGTCCATACCGTCATCCATTGTAAGTCTTTATATGTAACTGCAATGTTTAACAATTACTGCTGTACATTATTTTTAATAAAATAACCAATATATTACCTTAGACAATTTCTGTAATGCATTATTTAGCACAAACACAAACCTGCTTGTACTTGCTGCAAATGCACATCACATCCCTCGGTTACTACTTAGAATTTTGTCTATTCTCCCTCAGCATTCCGAAGACGCACATGTAAATACGAGACTAAACAATTAGCACATTGCAACAAATGCATAGCAAGTCTTGTCGCCAGATTTATTAGTGTGTTACATTACTGTAAGGATGTCTTAGAAGCATCTGACACTATTGGATTATAGTATGGAATGGAAATGAAATCCCATGCTGCTTGACAGAGCGTAGGGGAAAGATGCGGGAGACCCGAACCGCCTTACTAGGGAAGGTCCTAATGGAGGTGGTTTGCCGTTGCCTTCCTCCGACCGTAATGGGGATGAATGATGATGATGAAGACGGCACAACAACGCCCAGTCATCTCGGGGCAGGTGAAAATCCCTGACCCCGCGGGGAATCGAACCCAGGACCCAATACTCGAAAAGCGTGAACGCTACCGTGAGAGCACGAGCTGCGGACGGATTATAGTATACTAATACGTATTTTACCCTGGCGTGTTATCAATAGTATACTGTGGTGGGAATGTAGCTCGAACTGTTACGTGTTTGTATCAGACAGGCAATTTGTAACGAGGAGTGAACTGTCTTGATTCGGAACCGTGTTCATCTTCATGTTCCTCATGCGTTCCCTATGATTTCCACTTATAGTTCGCATTCCTACAGCTCTAAAACTTCCTTTATTTTTGATTCACTTGCTCAGTCTGACCTGATATCTACTCTCCTTCTCCGTTCATCTGACATGAAAGCTTAATTTTTAATATTATCGTTTCCCTGGTAGCCTTCCTCTTGCATACAGAAATCGTGGTTTAAATTCAGTCAAACATCTCCATTTTGTTAAAAACCCTAGCAAAAGCTTGCATTATATCCACAAAGTTGATACAATAGTTTAACCACATGTACTTTAACATTGGCCTATCACATGGCCATATTCGTCCCACTTCCTTTTATTCATTTAAATAACATTCGTAATACAGCAGTTTTCTGGAATGAATCTAGCGTCCTTACACGGGGACTGTACTGAGAAAGTAAGATTCATTGCACCTGCACACCTTACTGTTTGTGGTGGGGAGTACACTAATATCTACGGCAAGAAACTTCGAAAAAAAAAGAGTTTTGCTGCAAACCACAGCAGCACAAACAACTGTGCTAAGCTATGGATCATAAGATGCTAGTTTTAGTTTCTATCCGGCATAAGTCAGCCTTAGTATTTGTATCTGTCACACCTCTCAACTGCATTAGTGTTTTTCTTTTTGAATAGGGTCAAACACTGCAGTCATAAATCCAATCCATCGAATACTATCTTCTCTCCACAATTCGTCCATTCATTTTCCCGTGCTTGAAATGCGTTAACAACAGCAATATGATAACTTTGCCTACCACTAGCAAATGCATTTTGTTGACGACGATTGTCTGTACCAGTAGCAAAAACCTCTGGAAGGTAGAGCTGCTGCTAATGCATCATCGAGAAAAAGGAACCATGTTGCACACAGTATTTGTTCAGTTGGTAATTTAGCAAGGGTCCAAATCCAGTAAGTTGGTTGCTGATACATAAATAGCGTGCAACCGATTTCCACGTAGTATATCACTTTACAGTAAAATTCTCATTAACAGAATACGGACAAAAATATAAAAATATGGAAAAATGGGCAAAATATAAAAAGATATGGAAAATATGAAAAAATACGGATGTAAAAATGTGAATTCAGGATATCTATATTTACGCAGAAGGCACAGTCGACATTTGTGGAATAAACATTACACGTACAGGAGAGGAATGACAATACTGGTTGGGTGCTAAAGAAACTAGGCAAGCAGTAGTAGCACAAATACTCTTGTAAATTTATAATTTATACATAGAATAGGGATAAAAATATGGAAAATATGGAGAAATATGGAAAAGATCCAGATATTAAATGGGAGTGCAGGACGTCTACATTTATATGGAGTAATAGGAATTTACGGTAGAGCCTTTAGGACTTGAATGCAACCATTAGATACAGCAGAGGGTTGACACAGCATACATAGCGTGGTCAGAAACAGCCTAAAAAGCTTGTAAGGGTGCTGCAGGGGATGTTTCGCTGAGAAATAATTGTTATGAAAACCTTTTTATCGCTGAAACCCACCACAAAATGATAAAAGGAAAAATTTTATCACTTACTACATTTTCACTGTTTATACAGTAAAACTTCAGCGTCAGGGATGACATTTCATTTCATTACTTCTTCACCACTACCTTTACTCACAACACACTTCGCAGACAGTACAGCCATATACCACTGAATGTACCTGCAAAATTATACCATTGTACAACAAATGGTTCAGGAGAAATGACATCATTAATACTGAGAAGCATCAAAACGAAACTGCATGGCGTAATTATTTAGAGATGCAAGTGAAATACGTGTGAAAAATCGTAAATATATATGACATGTGCATCCTTGGGTCAGAAGCTCCTCCTAAATGGATCGATTTCACCCATATTTGGTACACATATAACTTACTATTTGGAAAGAAATACTGTTGAGGAGGTGGTGATGCACAAAAATGAATGGGGATGGTGGGGATGTAGAGAAAGAGACAGAGAGAGAGTAGGAAGGAAGAGGTGGACACAAATAGGGTAAGGAGGAGCTGGATAGAGAAAGGGGAAGGGGGAGGTCGACGCGGACTAGGGGGGAAGGAGGAGATGGAGAAAGATGAGAGGAGCAGATGAAGAAAGAAAGGGAAGAGGAGGAGATGGAGAGAGAAAGGGAAAAGGAGGAGATGGACAGAGACTGGAGGACAGAGGAAATGTGCAGAGAGAGGGGGACGATGAGACGGTCAGAGAGAGGGGGAAGTAAGGGATAGACAAAGAGAGGGGAAGGAAGAAATGAACAGAAAGAGGGGGATGGAGATTGGGGGAAGCAAGGTATGGAAAAAGATGGGAGGGACAGATGGACAGAGAAAGGAAAGAGGAGAAGATAGTCAGAGAGAGGGGTGCAGACGAGATGAACAGAGAGAAAGGGAGGAGTGGATGGTTCGTTGGTAGATTGGTTAACTGATTTTGGGAGGGTGAACAAACAGCAAGGTCATTGGTTCCATTGGGTTAGAGAAGGACTTCGGCCATGCCCTTTCAAAGGGTCCATCCCAGCAATTGCCTAAAGCGATTTAAGGAAATCACCGAAAATCTAATTCAGGACTGTCAGATGCGGGTTTGAACCGTCGTCCTCCCGAACGAGAGTCCATTGTGCTAACCGCTGTGCCACCTCGCTCGGTAGTTGATGGACAGAGAGGGGGACAGAAGGAAATGAACAGGTGAGCAGCGGAGATGGACAGAGACAGGGGGAGGCGGTGGGCAGAGAGAGGGCAAGTAGTGGTACAAAGTTCGTGTCACACCACATTGCAGGTTGACTACATCAGTGGCAAGTATACATTCAGGGGCAAACCTATTGTTCTCTTTTGATTCACATCTCCTTAACCTATTGTTTTGCTAAGAGGATTATGACCCCCTGGGGATAATCCATCCTTTTGATTGACAGGCCCTTAACCTATTTTTCAATTAAATAGTTTTCCAAGAAACCCCTACCCATCCCTCTCCTCCTTCCCCCATCACTCTCTGAACTCCCCCAGCGAAAACAACAACAATTTTGATATCAATTTGATTGACTAATTAATTAAATCGATCACTTGTTAATTCCCCCTCTGACGAACCTCCCAGGTCTCTCCCTCCACTCCCCCAAGTAGAAAAGGACTCAGTTGATTGGACATTTGCTGGGAAATCGATTGCGTGTACGAAATATTGCTTAAACAATTTAGACACTGTGTGGAATATTGTTATTTTTTTATTTATGAGATACAAGATTGTGTATGGAATATAGTGTATTTATTTATTTAAAGAATTTGGTGAAAATCGATTACAATATATGGAATACTGTTTAAAAATTCAGACAATGTGTAGAATATTGTTTATTTAAACAATTTATGGGATACCAGGGGGTTTTTGGAATATAGTTTATTCATTTAGTTAAAGTATTTGTCGGAAAATCGACTGCAGTGTAGGGCATACTGTTTATTTAAACACTTTGTGGGTGACAAGGAAGTATGGAATATTTAAACAATTGCGGCTCTTTTTCTATTCTGATCGTGCATGGAAATGCTGAGTGGGCTTAGTTTAAAATTTGTTGCTAAAGTCAGGGAAGTTAAGGCTCTTATTTTTTTATTTTCATCAGTGTTGAAAGCTCACTGGTGTCTAAGCAGGAGCAGGAAAATCAGAACAGTTGCATATCTAAAAGTTCATGAGATATTTTGAAACCATCGCCACCATCTGCAAACAGATAAAATACGAGAGTTTCAGCAGCAAACTATTTTGTAAAAATCGAGAAACATATATACATATTGCGACGTGCCAGGGCTAGCAGTGTATTTAACACTAAATTCTTCTAGAATCTACATATGTAAATGATGCTCTAAGCCCCCCCCCCCCTATTCTAACTCCGACTTTTGCTGTTGCACATGGATTAAAAAGAAACGTGAACTGACTGTAATCGACCCTGCAAGTGGAGTAGAAAAGAGTTTGGCACCTGCAATAATTTAATTTGATAAATAAGTTAAATAAAGGAAAGTTTCATTAACATAGTGAGAAATGATAGGGTTGCTCTACCGATTAACAGAATGAAAGTTCTGTCCAAAATAACAATATGATTTATTATAACTCAAAATAATAAACAAAAACACATGAAACATTTACAATACATCAAATTGGCTCAAATTAGATACTCAGATAAATGCTGTGAAGGTGAAGTTGTCCCTAAACTAGATTGTGACATTTATGACGAAGTGGTATGTGGAGCCAATTCCTTGCAACTCAAGTCTTAAGAGAGACACACAGCCAACCCAGCATTAATTGCTGCTACATTAGTGAGAACTCAGACAATGAACATCCAAGACAGATCAAAGTTAGAAAAGACAAACAGGCGCACTCTGCTGAGCTCGGATTATCACCTAACAAAATTGCCTGCTTTGCTGGTGCTGTGGACGTACATTACCAAGCTGTCTTCTTAACTGCACGGACACGATCTGGCATACTGGAGGCGATGGCTGGTTGCTTCGACGTCCCGTCGTGGTGATGATAATGTCGCGAGTATAGCCCGAAACAAATTATCCTGGCCTGGTTGTTCCAGACTAAAGACTTCCTAGCAATACAAATGCGCCTCTGAGGGAGACGAAGAAGGCTCGCCACACAATCACTGTCGGTACAGTGATTGATTTTAAAAAGCGAAGTCACCCAGTAACTCCGATACAGTCAACTGTAGCCAAAACTGCTCAAGACAGACAACATAGGCCTCTTGTACGCAGAACGCTCAATTGCCAACTGTACTCGGAAAGTTATGTTGAAGTCGAAACTTCAGCAACTTCGTCAAACAGTTACAATTAAATAAAAGTATATTAGACAGCCAACGGAAGGCAGGCTGACCAGAGCAGCGAGAGCTCAGTCTTGTAACCTTCTCCGACCGAAAGGCGAGAGCCGACTCCCCACAAGAACACCCGTACAAACCGAACACAGAACATTCCCGCCCCCACGACAGTGGCCGTGGTTAACCGTTCCAATCAGCAACTCGAAAACCGGCGGAAAATTCCATTCTATTGCCGGAACACTACCGTTCCACCAATGGAGATTCTTGGCGCCAATTTCTGCGCCGATTTTGCTACGTCACGGAGCTATGCCCTGAGCAAGCCAATCACAGTTACGATTTTGCAGAAAGCGCGGGAATTTGCCCGCCAAAACTGCCTGGGTACACAAGTCATTCCCACGCCTCGCTGGTAGCCCGCCAGAAAGTGTTTTCGCTAAGTTTCTGCGAAGTAACGGAACCTCTAGCCCAGCCGCTACTTCAGGCCCCTGCGAGCGTGTCTCCGCCGCTATTCTACAATGTCGGCGTCTGGAAAGCATTCACTCGACTCCCTCACACCCGTCGGCTTACCCTTTCAAGATCAGAAGTGCCCGCCTGTCACCGGACCACCCGGGTGACAAGAGACGCTGCGTGGGAAGTCCGCGTGTGAAGGAATAGCAACTTTTCACCGCATGCAATTAGAGAGGAAAATCATAAGATAGAAATATGAGAGGGGGCTCATGCCACCTCTCATAAAGTCAGGGAAGTTATGGCTCTTATTTTTTTATTTTCATCACTTTTGAAAGCTCACTGGTGTCTAAGCAGGAGCAGGAAAATCAGAACAGCTACATATCTAAAAGTTCATGAGATATTTTGAAACCATCGCCACCATCTGCAAGCAGATAAATTACGATAGTTTCAGCAGCAAACTATTTTGTACAAATCGAGAAACATATATACATATTACACTGACAGTTAAACCCTGCAAAAGTGTCATCACTTCTGTCTCTGTGCTGTTCATTTTTGGAGCACAACCTACAACCAGCTTAGAGACAGAAGTGATGACACTTCCTGCAGGACCTGACCATCATTTTGCAGGACAATGCTCAAGCACGTGCAGTGCAAGATGTTACTGATTTGTTTGACTGATGGGGCTGCTAAGTGCTATACCACCTACTGCACTCCCCTGAATTAGCCCTCGTGTGTTCAACTCGATTCCTAAACTGAAGGAAACACTTCAAGGCACTCGATTCAGAACTGCTACAAATTCGTCGGGCAATAGACCGCGCCGCTCGAACTGTCAACACAACTGGCGCCGCTAAGAGTATCCTACGACTTCCACATCGCTGTCAACGGGTTATGCACAATGCTAGTGACTCCTTTGAAGGTCAGTAAAACTTTGAAACACGTATCTATTTTGTACGAGCTGTAAATAAATAGTTACCACTATTAAAGCTCCAACCCTCGTATGTCACGACCCACTGGCGGAGTCACGCCTTCTCCCTTTCTCCGTGCCCACTGCTCCCACAAGCCGCTAGTACTGCTGGCATTAGGCCCCCAGGCAGCAGCTGTGTCGCGGCACGAAAATAAACCTAAGTGCTCCCCGCCCATTCATTCCAGTTCAGAGGCCATACTTCGTTTAAATGTCGCCCGTAGCTATTTATGATGTTTGAGGAATGTTATCTGGTAGTTAACAGCTAGCCGCCGAACGTACATTACTTGCCTCTCTTATCAGAAATTCTTTCCTTATCCGCTCTGTACGACTGTACAGAGAGCTTCTGGAGCGAGGCCTTGGAATGCATACATTACTCTGCATTCCTTTATCGGTTTTCCTTTTTACGCTGTTTGGCATTACACATGAGTTTTACTTCACGCTGATGAAAGATCCACTGTGCAGTCGCGGATGCTGTTATCGCAAACATGAGTACATTCTTCCGAGTGCGACGGCCTTCGACAGCGTAATCGTAGCAAGAAGACAGATAGCTCTAGAAATGGAGAAAAATTCTTTTCTAACAAGAACAAGCACTGAGGGAAAAAGTTAGCCATCTCAAGCACTACTCATTGTAGCGTTCATAAAGGCCTCAATTCGGCGAGGAAGGAACTTCACAAGCTTCTTCAGGTATGCCATACCGAACTGAAACGACTCCTTGATTATTAGATCAGGTACCAAATTGCAGAGATGTTGGCTGCTAATTTTTTAACCGTTGCTCCAAAAAGTATAAGGGGCAATCAAAAAGTTTCCATTTGAGGGCGTTGGTTCAGCGTATATGCAATGTAGTGCGACTCCGATGCGGGTATATAAGCACCATCATGTAAGCAAGGCATTCCTGTCTCTCCGACGTGTGTGCAGTAAACGCGGAAACCTGAATTATGCCGACGTTATTACCAAATGTGTCTAAACAGGACCAACGTGATGTTATTCTTTTCTTGACTGGCGAAGGACAAACACCAGTAGACACCCATCAGAGAATGAAGAATGTGTATTGGCCAGAACGTCTGTCGAAAATCAACGTTGTGGAATGGTGCTGCATGTTCCGTACTGTTCGCGATTCTACATAAGACGTCGTTCGATCAGGGAGGCCAGCCTCAATTGGGAGACTCAAGTGGGAGACACTCGAGCATCCACACTACAGTCCCAACCTCTCCCTATGAGGGTATCACGCCTTCGGTCAGTTCAAAAAGGCGTTGACGGGTGGACGATTCCTGTTGGACGAGGATGTGCTAGAGGTAGTTATGGACTTCCTCAGGCACCAGGACATGGCGTTTTAACAAACGGCTATCTTCAGCGTGGTGCGTCGGTGGGATGATTGTCTCAAGGCTCACAGTGATTTTGCCTGATCGGCGTACCAGTTCTGGACTGAACGGCCTTCGAACGGAAACGTTTTGAACGCTCCCTGTGCTAAACATTTTAAGATCGGTGATTTAAGGGTCCATTCGAGGTACAGCAGAATTCTGAGTACTCGTCAAACCAGAAAGCATGAACACAGTCCCGTGAACATGGCTGTTATCAGACTGGAAGGCGGAAGTGTCATCACCATGCCCATGATGAAAACGTAGAGGCAAGGGCAACACTTGGGGACACAGAATGTTGAAACGAACATCCTGGTTCACGTTTAGTGGAAGCTGAATGAGTGGGTTCAACTCACTCTACGAAAAGAAACCCCACAACGTCACACAGCCATTTCCAACTCTAATATACTCTTCACAGAAACTGAGGGTAAACGCCTCGTTGGGGCGTTGGTGCACTCTACGTCTTGCATCATTCGAAAAAAAAAAAAAAAAGCCTAAACCACGACTCGCCGGAACACACTATGCACTTCCAGTCGGCTACTGTCCAGCTTCTGTGTTATTTGACCTATTGAAGATGTGCAGATTTATGCCGCCGCTGTCAGAAATGAATTATTTCGAGGAACCCTACTTCAGAGTTCCTTTGTATGCAGTTCCCTTCGCAATGTTCGCTCGGAAACAGGTTGAAGTCGACCTAGTCATGGACGGCGGATTTGAAACTGATTGTCGTCGTCAAGGCGTGACACTCATCTACTCATCTGTAATCCTCGTCGGTTGGGATATTTTTACGGCCACTGTTCTTACGCCGTAATACACGGTTGAGAGGGGGACAGCATTGCATCTAGAAGGAATGGACATTCCGCGTTGATATATCAACAAACCGACCAATTTCATTCAGGGTGTGGACATGGGAACGTCCAAACGCCACAGCTTTTTTCTGCCGTTGTGTCATGTCTCCACGAAGACTCTTTTATTCTGTGATATCCCATACTCGAACGTAGTTTTAATCTTCCAGCGAGTTACAAATGAGTACGTACTCCGCTGCATAGTAAAAATTTATTCTGGAAACGGTCGATAGGCTGTGGCTATATTCTTTATGTATTATCTGCGCTACGTCCTTTCTTCCAGCAGTGCCAGTCCCGTTTGGTATGCAGGAGAACTTCCGTGTAGTTTTGAATTTTGAAGAGAGATACTGGCAGAAGTAAACCTGTGACGGTGGACTGTGGGTTGTGCTTGGATAGCTCAGTCGGTAAAGACAAGATTAGACCAACTACAGCACGCACAGAGGCGTTTAAACAATCGTTCTTCGTACGCTCCACGAGTAACTGGAACGGGAAAAAGCCCTAATAACAGTACAGAGGAGCTACGCTCTGCTACAGATTTCACAATGGTTTGATGAGTATAACTTTAGATACAAATGTAGATATTACGTTCTTCGCGAAATTTGAGGTACTCTGAAAACTGAATATTGTTAATATGTGCAAATTATGATGGCAGTATAACCATTCGGCCAAAAAAAGTAAAAGTGTACCCTGGCGGAGACCAGCTAGCGGCGGATCGTGCGAACCGACTGAAAGCTCAGTATTGACCTCAGATTACGTCCAGGATCCACGGGGTGGGAGAAAGAAAGAAGTATTGCGGAATAAAACACGAAGCTAAATAAGGAGCGGTGCGATAATAAAGAGGGGGTATCGGGCTGCCCGCAGGCCCTCCGCCACGGGGAGGAACGTGGGATGATGGAGGTGATAATCGGCGTGTTAAACAAAGAACAACGTAAATGGGGCGAGGCAACGGGAAGGCTCTGTCGGTTGCTATAATATTTGCATAAAACGGGGCAGAGGCGGATGAAGAGGCGGGGGGTTGGGGGGGCGAGAAATATGCGGGACGAGGGCGGGCTACTGGCGCTGCGTGGGTGTCGGCGCGGGTGCGTGGGTGCGTGCGCACGCGGCGGCACGCAGTGCGTATCGAGCGCCGTGTTCCGCTCGGCGCTCAAAGCCAGTCGGCGGCCCGGCGCCGCGGAGTCCCGTCGCCGACGTCTACGCGTCACACACCTGGGGCGCTCCGCACAGGCGGCCCAGCCACCTCCCCTAACACGTCTCTCACTGCGTCTGGTTCGCCCCTTTCGTCCAGCATGTTGCCACGCTATACTTAATACATATACCCGATAGACAACTACTCATGTGAAAAACGTAAGGACGAAAGCAACTTTCGCATGAAGCGTCACTACCAAGTAACATTAGACGATGGAACCTGGACCATACATAGAAAGAACTGCTAAAGTATAGTGCAGAAGGTAACTGGAAGAAATATGTGATGGGACGAACAGAAACGGTACTTTTATTCAAAGACAATAATTACATAGAAATCACCGCTATCTGTGATGGTACGCTGGATACTACGAAAAGCGGCACATCTACATCTACATTTATACTCCGAAAGCCACCCAACGATGCGTGGCGGAGGGCACTTTACGGGCCACTGTCATTACCTCGCTTGTCTGTTCCAGTCGCGTATAGTTCGCGGGAAGAACGACTGCCGGAAAGCCTCCGTGCGCGCTCGAATCACTCTAATTTTACATTCGTGATCTCCTCGGGAGGTATAAGTAGGGGGAAGCAATACATTCGATACTTCATCCAGAAACGCACCCTCTCGAAACCTGGACAGCAAGCTACACCGCGATGCAGAGTCTGCCACTTGACTTTGCTAAACATTTCCGTAACGCCATCACGCTTACCGAATAACCCTGTGACGAAACGCGCCGCTCTTCTTTGGATCTTCTCTATCTCCTCTGTTAACCCGACCTGGTACGGATCCCACACTGATGACCAAAACTCAAGTATCTGTCGAACTAGTGTTTTGCAAGCCACCTCCTTTGTTGATGAAATACATTTTCTAAGGATTCTCCCAATGAATCTCAACCTGGCACCCGCCATAAAAACAATTAATTTTATATGATCATTCCACTTCAAATCGTTCCGTACGCATACCAGATATTTTACAGAAGTAACTGCTACCAGTGTTTGTTCCGCTATCATATAATCATACAATAAAGGACTCTTCTTTCTATGTATTCGCAATACATTACATTTGTCTACGTTCAGGGTCAGTTGCCCCTCCCTGCACCAAGTGCCTATCTGCTGCAGATCTTCCTGCATTTCGCTGCAATTTTCTTATGCTGCAACTTCTCTGTATACTACAGCATCATCCGCGAAAAGCCGCATGGAACTTCCGACACTATCTACTAGGTCATTTACACAACTGGCCATTAAAATTGCTACACCAAGAAGAAATGCAGATGATAAACGAGTATTCATCGGACAAATATATTATACTAGAACTAACATGTGATTACATTTTCACGCAATCTGAGTGCATAGATCCCGAGAAATCAGTTCCCAGAACAACCACCTCTGGCCGTAATAACGGCCTTGATACGCCTGGGCATTGAGTCAAACAGAGCTTGAATGGCGTGTACAAGTACAGCTGCCCAGGCAGCTTCAACACGATACCACAGTTCATCAAGAGTAGTAACTGGCGTATTGTGGCCAGCCAGTTGCTCGGCTACCATTGACCAGACGTTTTCAGTTGGTTAGAGATCTGGAGAATGTGCTGGCCAGGGCAGCAGTCGAACATTATCTGTATCCAGAAAGCCCGTACAGGACCTGCAACATGCGGTCGTACATTATCCTGCTGAAATGTAGGGTTTCGAAGGGATCGAATTAAGGGTAGAGCCACGGGTTGTAACACATCTAAAATGTAACGTACACTGTTGAAAGTGCCGTCAATGAGAACAAGAGGTGACCGAGACGTGTAACCAACGGCACCCCATACCATCAGGCCGGGTGATACGCCAGTATGGCGATGACGAATACACGCTTGCAATGTGCGTTCACCGCGATGTCGGCAAATACGGATGCGACCATCATGATGCTGTAAACAGAACCTGGATTCTTCCGAAAAAATGACGTTTTGCCATTCGTGCACCCGGGTTCGTCGTCGAGTACACCATCGCAGGCGCTCCTGTCTGTGATGCAGCGTCAAGGGTAACCGCAGCCATGGTGTCCGAGCTGACAGTCCATGCTGCTGCAAACGTCGTCGAACAGTTCGTGCAGATGGTTGTTGTCTTGCAAACGTCCCCATCTCTTGACTCAGGGATCGAGCCGTGGGTGCACAATCCGTTACAGCCATGCGGATAAGATGCCTGTCATCTCGACTGCTAGTGATACGAGGCCGTTGCGATCCAGCACGGCGTTCCGTATTACCCTCCTGAACCCACCGATTCCATATTCTGCTAACAGTCATTGGATCTCGACCAACGCGATCAGCAATGTCGCGATACGATAAACCGCAATCGCAATAGGCTACAATCCGACCTTTATCAAAGTCGGAAACGTGATGGTTTAATCTTCCGCCTGCCTCCTCCTCCTTGATAAACTGAATCTTCGGATTGATCCCGTTCAGATGTTTGTGAAAACGGTCCAAATCCTCCCTGCCATATCGCCACAGAAAAAATGTATCGTCCACGTAATGGAAAGAATCATTGTACTGGAATGTTCTGTAGCTGTATATATACCGTATGTGTTCTGGCCGGAGGCAGTTCGTTCCGCGCTCTTGTATGTGCAAGTGCTGAATAAACCTTCGTTAAGTGAAGTTAGTGTTCGTCATTTATGTACTTGCACCTTCCTCTACGTGACAATATAATACTTCAGGCCATGTGACTCTGACGTTATATGCTGGACTGATGATGCAGTTTCCAATGTAGTGAAACACAACTAGCTCTTTACACACACCAAGTGTTGAGTGCTATTGACAAGTGATTTCAGAACGATCCCGTTTTTCTGGATTTCCGGAAGGCTTTTGACACTGTACCCCACAAGCGGCTCATAGTGAAATCGCGTGCTTATAGAATATCGTCTCTTATGTGACAGGATTTATGATTACCTGTCACAGAGGTCACAGTTCGTAGTAATTGACGAAAAGTCATCGAGTAAAACAGAAGTGATTTCTGGCGTTCCCCAAGGTAGTGTTACAAGCCCTTTGCTGTTACTTATCTATATAAACAATTTGGGAGACAACCTGAGCAGCCGTCTTCGGTTGTTTGCAGATGACGCTGTCGTTTATCGACTAATGAAGTCATCAGGAGATCAAAACAAACTGCAAAACGATTTAGAAGAGATATCTGAATGGTGCAAAAAGTGGCAGTTGACCTTACACTACGCTTGTCCGTCCTCTTTTAGAATACTGCTGCGCGGTGTGGGTGCCTTACCAGATAGGAGTGACGGAGTACATCGAAAAAGTTCAACGAAAGGTAGCACGTTTTGTATTATCTTGAAATATGGGAGAGAGTGTCACAGAAATGATACTGGATTTGGGCTGGACATAATGAAGAGAAAGGCGTTTTTCGTTGCGACGGAATCTTCTCACGAAATTCCAATCACCAACTTTCTCCTCCGAATGCGAAAATATTTTGTTGACACCGACCTACATAGGGAAGAACGATCACCACGATAAAATAAGAGAAATCAGAGCTCGTACGGAAAGATATAGGTGTTCATCCTTTCCGCGCTGTTCGAGATCGCAAAAATAGAGAATTGTGAAGGTGGTTCAATGAACCCTATGCTAGGCACTTAAATGTTATTTTCAGAGTATCTATGTAGATGTAGAACCAGATATTTGGTTTCTTTTTCGCAGTTTCCAATGTCTGCTGCTCGTATTTTTCCATAAAGAAGTTCGTTGTAACCGGGTTTAAGGGGCTCGAAGACCACATTGACAATTGTAGAAGAGGGGATATTGACAGAGCAGTTGGTGTGGAACATACCTTACAGCCAGGAGACCACCTCGTTCATTTTGATAGGACTCAAGTACTGGCAGCAACAAGCGGACACCATGAACGGCTATACAGAGAGGCCGTAGAGATTGTAAAACACCCCAGGAATTTCAGTAGGAAGGAGGAGGGCATGAAATTGAATGACATTTGCATTCCCGTGTTGAAGATGTGTACCAGTCTTCCACCATGGGATAATAGCAACAGTCAGCGACGGCAGCCGATGACGGTCAATTGCGCTCACGTATTCGAAGCATGTGACGTCACGCCACAGTGCGGAAGCACGTGCAAGCGGAATTTTGCTGTAGTCAGTAGCGAGCCAGGGTGTGAACCGGACATTCAACAAAGCTACGATCCCCTTTGCAAATGTCCTCCGCAGATGGGAGACAAAAGCGTCAGATTTTAAAGTGAAAGCCATTCTACCGCGGCATAATAGCCCGGAACATTTTATTAATTGTGAATGTTCCTGAGTGTATTGTGTGTTCCCAACTCTCTCCATATGTGGGTGCATGCTGAATCACTGCCGAGACTGAATCTGCTCTCATCCGAGATGAGCACGCGGCCCCACTCCTCGTTGGTCCAGTCCCTATGCTCTTGGCACCAGCGTAAACTGTGTCGCCAAAGTGCGGCGGTCAACAAACACGACGTATTAGTCGTCGGGCAAAGAGACAACCACAAAGCAGTGGACGTGCCGCTGTCGAGCGTCAAATTGTGATCCTTGCTGTCTTGTTAAAAGTGGCTGCAGTTGCACCCGCTGTTTGACGTGGGCCCCATCTTGCCTATTACACAATGTAGCGTCCATCTGCTGCTATAGTTCACCGTGGTCGATCACCTCCTCTCCTTCAGGCAGCAGTCCCTGTGGTTAGGAACTTTCCCCGTGCACTTCAAAGAATGCTACGAGCAATAACAAACACCTGGGCTACACTCGTCACACTTCATGCTTCTCCCAGGTTCCAGCTGATTCTTCCCCGTCTCAAGTCATCCAAATGTTGTCTCCGGGCCATGTTGTAATGAAGAACAGCACCACAGTGCACCGTTACTACTCGATAATTGACACTCATACATCTTTTCCTTGAACTGCCTCGTGCTGCGGAGCCAGTCCCATCTAGCGCTGTAGTCACTCTGACTTCACACCATGTGACGTCAGCGGTCTGGGTGACATTTGGCAACATGTTTTCGCACTTTTATCCTCTTCCACCAAGTTGTTAACATGTGACGTTACGTACCTCGTCCTGAAGTTTTCCGAAGAATGTAGAAGTTACCATGTGAGCCAAACGAACACGCACAGAAGGTATTAAGCACTTTGCAATTCTCTTGACCAGAGGCGCATTAATTGCAGGCTATATGGACTTCAGCTCAGGTGCTCGAACCACGAAGAAGCATCCAAAACAATCATTTAAAATAAAAGTGTGTTTGTTTTAATACTGTAGCTCGGCTCCCCTCATAGTCGTAAAAGGCGTAGAAGTAATGACATGGTATGTAATAGTACAGTCAAGCTCGTCAGTGACCAACTGTTACGAATCAGGTCAGCATTCACCTCCCAAACCTCGCGCTCCTTCACGCGGTGCTCAGTCAAGCACGTGACACCTTATTTGCCAAAACCCGAAAGATTTTTAAATGAGTGATTAACAGAATTTTGACAGTTTGAAACGAGTTCGATTAGCGGAAAAAGCCAATGTGTTTCAATCTCATTTCATCCAAACCATAACCCATAAAACGTTAAAGATTGTTTTACAAATATCGAAGTCACTCTAAGAATAGACCTGTCGCTGATCACGAACATAAGTGGAAAAAACTAGGGAATTGGTTGCAGGGTAAAGTGCTCCAGCATTAACTCTAAGGAACGAGAGGTCTAGAGAGACCATGTCGTCGATGGACTGAACTATTTGTGTAGCTACAGAAAGGGAGATGCCCAGTATTGTCAGTGGATATTGCAGCTCCTGCTGCTGCTGTTGTTGCTGTTGATGATGAATAGAGGTATGAGCGAAAGAATGGACTTGATGAGTTTAGATTTAACTGAATAAACTTTTCTGTATTGTAGAAACTAATGTGTTTGATCTAATCAGACGTATACGATTATTTTTTGTATGTCAATCCTTTTGGCCGGAGGTCTGTGTGACCACAGCCGTTTACTATCGTGACAAAATAAAACACTACAGCCGTCCTTATGATTTTATTTTATTGCAACCAGTTTCAGCGCTTCAATGAGTCATCTTCAGGCTGTATTTGAAGCGGAACGGGTTGATACGATCCCTGTATATATGGCATCAGTTGCTAGCATTACTGGATACGCACGTAATGTGTCAGCACTGCCAACTGACACTTTTCTCTCCAGAGATTTAAGCTCACTAGTGGGGTATAATGTAGATGGCTAAATTGACGTGAAACGTTTTTTACTGCAGTAAAGCTATAAAAAACGACTGCAGAACCAAAAGAGGCAGACTAACACATATGCAGACATCACATAAAATACGGATGTAAATATTTGCACTTGATAATAAGAATAAAATAATCGATACGCGTCGTGCTACGCATGAAAAAACGTAACTAGAGCAGCGTTTTACTGTTTAAATCGTTAATGACACAGTTGCAGCCTTTCTAAAAATACCAATTATGAGGAGTGAAACTCAGTTATTGGTAAACATGTTTGCTGCCAAATTTAAGGCCGGACGGAGTGGCCGAGCGGTTCTAGGCACTACAGTCTGGAACCGCGAACCGCTACGGTCGCAGGTTCGAATCCTGCCTCGGGCATGGATGTGTGTGATGTCCTTAGTTAGTTAGGTTTAAGTAGTTCTAGGTTCTAGGGGACTGATGACTTCAGATGTTAAGTCCCACAGCGCTCAGAGCCATTTGAACCATTTTTGAACCTAGTATCCTAATAACACGCTGGTGCCATTTATCGGTAGGTCTGTACATCATGCATCATTTCTTTTACATGTAGCTGTTTTCTTATATTTTCACAGTAAAGTCATACAGCATGGAAGGCTGTGAGACACCGATGGGTACAATATTGTTCGAGTGTCTGTGATCCCCACTAGGTCGGTTTAAAGGAAGACATCGAAGCAATTCAGCGACGTGCTGCTAGACTTGGTACCAATGGGTTCGATCAACGTGCTAGTATTAAAAAAGTTCTACTCAAACGGAAATCTCTGGAGGAAGGACGACGTTCTTTCCGTGAAACAATATTGCGAAAGTTTACAGAACTGGTATTTGCAACGGACTGCAGAATGTTCCTACTGTCACCAACATACAATACGCGTAAGGACCGCGAAGACAAGATCAGAGTAATCAGGGCTCGTATGGAAGCATAGCCTGTAGACAGTCGTTTTCCCGTCGCTCCACTTGCGAGTGGAAAAAAAAAAATGTTCAAATGTGTGTGAAATCTTATGGGACTGAACTGCTAAGGTCATCAGTCCCTAAGCTTACACACTACTTAACCTAAATTATCCTAAGGACAAACACACACACCGATGCCCGAGGGAGGATTCGAACCTCCGCCGGGACCAACCGCTTGCGAGTGGAAAAGGAAATAAAATGACTAGCAGTAGTACCCACTGCCATGCACCGTATGGTGGTCTGCAGAATATGTATGTGAATGTAGACGTAAATTCAGTCCTCAAACTTGCGCCACTGCTTATCACATCAGCTGTTTCGTACAATAATAGTTAAAAAGCCACGTCACGTAGCTGAACATAGTAATGAATGTTCTTCTTTTATCGTTTTGGCGAAGAGTCCAACATTCACTCACACACGCAGAAGAGCTGGTGTTGATATTACATTGCGAAATATCATTTTATTTCTTTTCTCATTTGTATACTAAAGTTTCTTTTTAATTGCCGGCCGGAGTGGCCGTGCGATTCTAGACGCTACAGTATGGAACTGAGCGACCGCTACGGTTGCAGGTTCGAATCCTGCCTCGGGCATGGATGTGTGTGATGTCCTTAGGTTAGTTAGGTTTAATTAGTTCTAATTTCTAGGCGACTGATGACCTCATAAGTTAAGTCGCATAGTGCTCAGAGCCATTTTTTTTTAAATTTTGTATGTAAGTTTATGATACTTTCTTAAATTGATCTCTATATCTATTTTGTAAATTACGAAATATGGCCACGCAAGTATTTAAAGTGTGTTACCTGTTGTATTATTTTGTTCTTAATTGCAAGTTTTACTCTTCAAAAGTTGTTTTGCCTACCTAACGTTTGAACGGATCACTTCCGGGCCGCGACCGTAGGCGAATGCTGGTCGCTATTGTGGGCGAAAGTGTCTGTTTCCTGACCTCCGGGACAAGGGAACTATTGGTTGGTTAGTTGATTCGGGGGAGGGGACCAAACAGCAAGCTCGTCGGTCCCATCAGATTAGGGAAGGATAGGGAAGGAAGTCGGCCGTGCTCCTTCACAGGAACCACCCCGGCATTTACTTGAAGAGATTTAGGGAAATCACTGAAAACCTAAATCAGGATGGCCGGACGCGAGTTTGAATTGTCGTCCTCCCGAATACGAGTCTAGTGTGCTAACACTGTGCCACCTCGCTCGGTAGGGAACTGTTCTCCCGCCTGGAGCGAAATGGGCGATCTTTGCTTAATCTTGCTAACGGGTTTGGCCTGACCCGATAGAGAGATTTTCAAAGGGTTTTCAAAGACGAGTGTTCCCCACACAATGGCTGGTGTTCCCTTTGGGAACAAACTCCTGAGAGTGTCGGTAGGTAGCAGCACTTTAGGGTAGTACTATGAGCGTTAGTCGAAAACGGTCAATCGCAGTGCCTACTTCCTGCTCTGGAGGCTGATTGGCCAAACGTGTGCACGCGAAAGGAATGTCGTGGAGCTGTGAGCAGCCGCCAAATTCGAGGACTCGTTCGGTGCCCTGATATGGTGCAGAAGGTGAGTTAGAGCCTTCTGGTGAGGAGGTGGTGTGGAGGCGTATTTCTGGAGTTCGTAGTGATGTATCAGTCAGGTCGTCCGCTATGTGTGGAGAGTTCAGAAAGTGTTCAGAAGTACGTTCTCTTTCGCGCACGTGGGAAACAATATATTGCCTGTTTGGGTTTTGCTGTTAAGCGTACAGGAACAGTTAAATAAGAGGCTTCCTTACAGTGTGTCGTCCAACTGGCTATCTGGAAGCATTGTCTAACGAATGAAGCGGATTTGGAGAGGACTATGTTTTGCTTCGACGGAAATTCTAATTGTGGAGTTTTTGTGTAAGTCTTTATCCTCTATAAGTTTAGACTGTGATCCTGTGCGGTTCACAGAGGAGATGGTAGAAACCAGTTGGTGACAGTGCAGTGGTCTGATTTCGAAAACTATTGAAAGTAGCAATTTGTCTATTTTATTTGGACTGTTGAGCTCCGTGGCCGTGGATAATGATATTTCACTGTAAAAATACAGAAACCAGCCACTTTTTAATGCGTTTTATTTATACCAATATGCATTTCGGGCTTGCACCCATCTTCAGCTGGCAAATTACATGTATCTTCAGTTACTACAGTAGTACAATCTCGACAGCAGTTTGGATGCTGCAGCAGGCCTGTGCAAAAGCAACGATTCCAATCATTTACTTCAATTTCGCGAGTTTAAAGTTATGCACTATCAGTTGTTCATTTTACTTACATTCTCCTCTCCTTGTTTTTTCTTGTCTTTTCTTCTTTTTTTGCAACAACACAAACACTTTTTATCACGCATTTTACACAGGCGCACTGCGTTATCCGCCATGTTGTCGACTGACAGTTTTTGTTCACATACAAATGGTTTATCTATGGACAGAGTTATATTTTACGAAAGTTTTGAGGTTCTAAGATAAGCTACTGTTTTCCAAACATTGACTGCAACTCATGTCCAAAAACATACATAGGCCAAACAGGGAGAAACTTCAGCATACGGTTTCGAGAACACAGGGATGCTCTTCGTTTAAAAAACTTAATTAAATCCACATTCGCCCAACATGTAGCAGAAGAAGAACATCAACTAACAGACATATCCCATAACCTACAAGTTCTCCACCTAGCCAACAAAGGAAAAAGAATGAACCTCCTAGAAGAAATCGAAATTTATTCACATAAACATGCATCCCCTTCTGACATACTTAACGACCAAACAGAGCTGCCAAACCGAATATTTCTGAAAAACTTCCACACTCTACTTATCAAACCACTTATTAAGCACAATCAAGAAATAACATAATCTAATATAAACCCAACAAATGCATGTAATAATATAAAACATAAAAATCTTAATTCTAAAATCTTAATCCTATCTTTGTTATGTTGTAAATGTATGAATTACTGCTTTGTATAAATGTGTTATGTTACTTTATTATCTTCAATACTGCCAAAAAAAAAAAAAATCGTACACATCGGACTTAGAATACTTCTGTCACCCAAGTCAATGTTTGGAAAACAGTAGCTTATCTTAGAACCTCAAAACTTTCGTAAAATATAACTCTGTCCATAGATAAACCGTTTGTATGTGAACAAAAACTGTCAGTCGGCAACATGGCGGATAACGCAGTGCGCCTGTGTAAAATGCATGATAAAAAGTGTTTGTGTTGTTGCAAAAAAAGAAGAAAAGCCAAGAAAAAACAAGGAGAGGAGAATGTAAGTAAAATGAACAACTGATAGTGCATAACTTTAAACTCGCGAAATTGAAGTAAATGATTGGAATAGTTGCTTTTGCACAGGCCTGCTGCAGCATCCAAACTGCTGTCGAGATTATACTACTGCAGTAACTGAAGATCCATGTAATTTGCCAGCTGAAGATGGGTGCAAACCTGAAATGCGTATTGGCATAAATAAAACGCATTAAAAAGTGGCTGGTTGCTGTATTTTTACAATGAAATATTATTGAAAGTAGTCACACTGCAACAGAGCACTGAGCATTGGAGTAGAGGAAATGACTAGTTTACCCCGCCTCGCGGGTCTAAGCAAGGCTGGCGACGGTAATTTAACTTGACAGCATGTGTGGGGCAGTGCGTCGGAATTATCTAGATTCGCCAACGAACGTTTCGGAGGAATCCCACGGAGCAATACGACGCGTTCTTGTCCTCGCTCACCGCACGGCGCTAAATGTCCGTGGGCTTTGGTCGCGGCCGCCAGGAGACTTCAGATACGCTACAGAGACTCCGAGACAAAATACGAGGCACAACGTTTCATATTTTCGTTTTTTTACTTTGTCAAAATGGTTTAGAATTTTTATGCAGATGTTTGTTCATCAGGTTTGTTTCCACCCAATAGTACACTACTGGCCATTAAAATTGCTACACCAAGATGAAATGTAGATGATAAACGGGTATTCATTGGACAAATATATTATACTAGAACTGACATGTATATACATTTTCACGCAATTTGAGTGCATAGATCCTGAGAAATCAGTACCCAGAACAACCACCTCTGACCGTAATAACGGCCTTGATACGCCTGGGCATTGAGTCAAACAGCGCTTGGATGGCGAGTACAGGCACAGATGCCCATGCAGCTTCAACACGATACCACAGTTCATCAAGAGTAGTGACTGGTGTATTGTGACGAGCCAGTCGCTCGGCCACCATTGACGAGACGTTTTCAATTGGTGAGAGATCTGGAGAATGTGGTGGCTAGGGTAGCAGTCGAACATTTTTTGTATCCAGAAAGACCCGTACAGGACCTGCAACATGCGGTCGTGCATTATCCTGCTGAAATGTGGGGTGTCGCAGGGATCGAATAAAGGGTAGAGCCACGGGTCGTAACACATCTGAAATGTAACGTCCACTGTTCAATGTGCCGTTAATGCGAACAAGAGGTGACCGAGACGTGTAACCAATGGCACCCCATACCATCACGCCGGGTAATACGCCAGTATGGCGATGACGAATATACGCTTCCAATGTGCGTTCACCGCGATGTCGCCAAACATGGATGCGACCATCATGATGCTGTAAACAGAACTGGATTCATCCGAAAAAATGATGTTTTGCCATTCGTGCACCCAGGTTCGTCGTTGAGTACACCATCGCAGGCGCTCCTGTCTGTGATGCAGCGTCAAGGGTAACAGCAGCCATGGTCTCCGAGCTGATAGTCAATGCTGCTGCAAACGTCGTCGACCTGTTCGTGCAGATGGTTGTTGTCTTGCAAACGTCCCCTCACCTGTTGACTCAGGGATCGAGACGTGGCTGCACGATCCGTTACAGCCATGCGGATAAGATGCCTGTCATCTCGACTGCTAGTGATACGAGGCCGTTCGTATCCTGCACGGCGTTCCGTATTACCCTTCTGAACCCACCGATTCCTTATTCTGCTAACAGTTATTGGATCTCGACCAACGCGATCAGCAATGTCGCGATACGATAAACCGCAATCGCAATAGGCTACAATCCGACCTTTATCAATGTCGGAAGCGTGATGGTACACATTTCTCCTCCTTACACGAGGCATCACAACAACGTTTCACCAGGCAACGCCGGTCAAATGCTGTTAGTATATGAGAAATCTGTTAGGAACTTTCCTCATGTCAGCACGTTGTAGGTGTCGCCACCGGCGCCAACCTTGTGTGAATGCTCTGAAAAGCTAATCATTTGCATATCACAGCATCTTCTTCCAGTCGGTTACATTTTTCTTCTGTAGCACGTCATCTTCGTGGTGTAGCAATTGTAATAGCCTGTAGTGTAGTACCTATTTTGTCATGTGCAAACATTAGTGCTAACAGAAATGTGTTCTTGTCAAATGTTACTCCACTCGTGTATGTGTCTTTCCATTCCAGGATTATTTGATCCATGTAAATATACAGGGTGATTTCGGTAAATGCGGAAAAACTACAGGAAACAATCTCTGTAGTGGATAAGGAGCACAGAAGATCATATGGACATTTGGTTGTAAATGCATAGTGTCTATCCTACAAGCTATTTATTATTTCATCGTGACTACAGTACACCGCAGTAAACCTGTTGTAATGATACTGACGCACGCGTTCAAAAGTGCTATCCTGCACTATAATGGCGTCACGGGTCGAATTATTGCATTATTCCAGTGTCTGCACGTCCGGGATAGGCTTCGTGTAGACGAATTACTTTGAGGTGCACTACGGTGGAGAGCTATCATGCAGTAGTCACGTTAGTCTTCACACCACCAGAGACACGTCGTTCAGCAGGGGAGCCAGCGTCGCCCGGAAGATGTGGGGCGTAGTGGGTGACTGGTCGGAGGAGACGGTAGTCAATAATCCCCGCCCACACATTCAGGCTGAACCGCTGCTAATGGTTTGATGCTACCATGCCATGGAGAGTCTCTATAACCCACAGGTGGGAGTTGTGAAGGTAGACGATACCGCAGACCATAAAGGTAGCCTCATCTGTGAATTGGATGGATATCAGAAATCCGAGCACTGAGGTGGCCTGTGCGGCGGACCAGCGGTAAAACCGTCTCTGTGGAGGCAAGCCATGTAATACGGACTGCTTGCGTGATACAGATAGTGGCAGTTGTGGAGAATGTTTGAAATGACACAGTTTAATGAAGACAGTAACATACATTTAAAGACACTAACTTCCCAAACATAAATGCACAGCAGAGTTTTCATTCGTGTACTTGTTAATTTCAGTTGAAGTTCAGTTTGAGATATTTCGAAGTATCCGCAAATATTCTGCAAATGTACCAAGTAATGCCATCTGTTAGCAGTGTAAGGAACTATCACCATAAACGTTGTAATTTTTCTCTTTGAGCAAACTAAACTCATGATCATAAATTAAGGATAATGCTGATACATGGTGGCCGGCCGGAGTGGCCGTGCGGCTCTAGGCGCTACAGTCTGGAGCCGAGCGGCCGCTACGGTCGCAGGTTCGAATCCTGCCTAGGGCATGGATGTGTGTGATGTCCTTAGGTTAGTTAGGTTTAATTAGTTCTAAGTTCTAGGCGACTGATGACCTAAGAAGTTAAGTCGCATAGTGCTCAGAGCCATTTGAACCATTTTTTGATACATGGTAAAACAACGATCTGGTGGGCGGTTTGCGGGTTTAAATCACCTCGGGGTATGACCATGCGGTGCATTTGACCTGCGGTTGTCGCACGGTGCCGCTGGCAGCAGTCCACATACGTAGAGGTGTGTTGGTGCATGTCAGAGTACGGTGCAGCGAGTAAGTGTGCAGACGTTTTCAGACGTGCCAATGGTGACTGTGTGTTGAAAATGGCTCAAACAATACTTATTGATGACGTTATGAGGGGTAGAATACCAGGGCGACTGGAAGCTGGTCAAACGCAGCAGATCGTAGCACGGGCCCTCCGTGTGCCACAAAGTGTGATCTCACGATTGTGGCAACGATTCCGGCAGACAGGAAGAGTGTCCAGGCACTACAGTACGGGACGTCCACAGTTTACAACTCCACTAGAAGACCGATATCTCACCATCAGTGCCCGCAGACGGCCACGGAGTACTGCAGGTAACCTTGCTCGGGACCTTACCGCAGTCACTGGAACAGTTGTCTCCGGACACACAGTCTATAGGCGACTGAACAGACATTGTTTATTCGCCCGGAGACCTACAAGGTGCATTCCACTGACCCCCGGTCACAGGAGAGCCCGTAAAGCCTGGTGCCAAGAAGACAGTACGTGGTCATTGGGACAGTGGTCCCAGGTTATGTCACGGTATAGTCTGAACAGTGATTCTCGCCGGGTTTTCATCTGGTGTGAACCAGGAACCAGATACCAACCCCTTAATGTCCTTGAAAGGGACCTGTATAGAGATCGTTGTTCGATGGTGTGGGGTGGGATTATGATTGGTGCATGTACACCCCTGCATGTCTTTGACAGAGGAACTGTAACAGGTGAGGTGTATCGCGACATCATTTCGCACCAGTATCCCCGCCTTTTCAGGGGTACAGTGGGTCCCACCTTCCTCCTGATGAATGATAACGCACGGCCACACGCACAGCTGCCGTCGAGGAGGAGTACCTTGAAACAGAAGATATCAGGCGAATGGAGTGGCCTGCCTGTTCTACAGACCTAAACCCCAACGAGCACGTCTGGGATGCTCTCGGTCGACATATCGCTGCACATCTTCAAACCCCTAGGGCACTTCAGGAGCTCCGACAGGCACTGGTGCAAGAATGGGAGGCTATACCCCAGCAGCTGCTCGACCACCTGATCCAGAGTATGCCAACCCATTGTGCGGCCTGTGTACGTGTGCATGGTGATCATATCCCATATTGATGTCGGGGTACATACGCAGGAAACAGTGGCGTTTTGTAGCTCATGTGTTTCGGGACGGTTTTCTCAACATATCACCAATACCGTGGACTTAAAGATCTGTGTCGTGTGTGTTCCCTACGTGCCTATGCTATTAGCTCCAGTTTTGTGTAGTGCCACGTTGCGTGGCACCACATTCTGCAGTTATCTTTAATTTATGAGCATGAGTATAGTAACAGCCGATATTGTTATTTCAGTGATCAGTTCATCCAAAAGTTAAACAATACAGTAAAGTACAACGCGTAAAAAAAAATTAAGTATGTAAAACGTTGTACCTCACGTAGAAACTACCAAATGGAGAATCGGAATTAATTGAAACCTAAAAGATTTATTCTGAACACAAGGTGAAACATAACTCAGCCTAATCACTCGTGTCCAGGTCCGTAGCCATAGTTTAACTCCCGTTAACTCTGTGTCAGTAACAGCATCACGACTGAGGGGAGACCTGCTCCGTTCTCCAGGGGGCCCACCACACGACTCCCCTTCCGGCCCGCGACGACGCGACTTAATCACGTGGGGCTACATCCTGATTGGCTCCATCGACTACAGCGGTATGACTGCTGGATCTCTTGTGGCGTCCCCACTGTGAGACTTTGAAGTATGCCGCGCTGCTGCCACTGGAGCGTTGGCACACGGCGCTCGAGAAGGTGGTGGTCGCGTCTTACATGTGGCGACCCTGTATGAACGCACGGCAAAACATAAAAAGTGTTATTATGCCCGTAAGAGAACTGTACTACTTACGCTGAGACTTTTATTGTGACAGCATTTGGGGTAATAGAGTCTGGAGCAGTCTGTTCCTTGTTGCGTGTGTTCTCTGAGTACACCTGTGTGTGTACTTACGATGATAGAGGGAATGCATGTGGAAAAATACCCATAATGCGGCTGTACACTGAGGTGTAAAAAGTCACGGGGTACCTCCAAATATCGTGTTGGACTTCCTTTCGCCGGATTAGTGCAGCAACTCGTCGTGGCATGGACTCAACAAGTCGTTGGAAGTCCCAGCAGAAATATTGACCCATGCTGCCTCTATAGCCGTTCATAACTGCGAAAGTGTAGCCAGTGCAAGATTTTGTTCACGATCTAACTTCTCGATTATCTCCCATAAATATTTGAAGAGATTCGTCTTGGGCAACCTGGGTGGCCAAATCAGTCGCTCGAACTGTCCAGAATGTCCTTCAAATCAGACGCGAACAACTTTGGCCTGGTGACATGGCGCCTTGTCATCCATAAAAATTCCATCATTGTTTAGGAACGTGAAGTCGATGAATGGCTGCAAATTTCCTCAGTTGCTTCAGCTGTAGCAGAGGACCCAGTCGATAACAGTCCACACCATTATGGAGCCACCCCAGCTTCCACAGTGCTTTGTTGAGAACTTCGGTCGGCGCCACACACGAATCCAACCATCAGCAGATAACAATTGTAATCAGGACTCATCCGACCAGGCCACGGTTTTCCTGTCGTCTAGAGACCAGCCGATGTTGTCACGTGCCCAGGAGAGGCGCTGCAGGCTATGTCGTGCTGTTAGCATAGGCACTCGCGTCGGTCGTCCGTTGCCATACCCCATTAACGTCAAATTGTGCCACACTGTCCTAACGGATACGTTCGTCGTACGTCACACACTGATTTATGTTTTTTTTCACCCACTGTTGCTTGTCTCTTAGCACCGACAACTGTACGCAAACGCCGCTGCTCTCGGTCGTTAAGTGAAGGCCGTGAGCCACTGCGTTGTCCGTAATGGGAGCTAATTGCTGAAATTTGGACACTCTTGACACTGTGGATCTCGGGATACTGAATTCCCTAACTATTTCCGAAGTGGAATGTCCCATGAAACTAGCTCCAACTACCATTCCGATTTCAAAGTCTGTTGATTCCCGTTGTCTGGCCATAATCACGTCGGAAACATTTTCAGATGAACCACCTGAGTACAAACAAAGCTCCGCCAAAGTACTGCTCTTTTATACCTTCTGCACACAATACTTCCGCCATCTGTATATGTGCATATCCCTGTCCTATGACTTTTTCGTCACCTCAGTATGTATGGAGATGTCAGAAGAAGAAACTAGCCACTATGACATGACTAACACAAAACTGCAACGGAAGGGATGATGGAGAAATGGAAATTGCTTATCTCTTTCCGTTCACGTTCTGCAGTCTAAGAATAAACGGCGATGTAGACAAATGGCTTCTGTTACTACCCATTGAGCCGTGGCGGCTGGCTCTAGGGTGCTCCATTTGCATCGCTGAAATCGATATTCGGCTGTCCAGCTATCTACGACTGTTCCCCGGCAGTTTTCTGGGTAAACGTGTGACGAGTGAGTCTCTGGTCGGCGTTGAACGAGCCAGCTTGTGTTGAAATCAAGCCCGCGTCCCTAACCGTGGTGCATGGTCCTCGCCGTGCTCGTCGTCCTTGTCTTTCGGGGCGCGCCCGATGTACGGTGCCGATCACTGGGAGCCTTGACGTGCAAAATTGTGGTCTCACGCTTACCAGCTTCCCAGCTCGTAATTTGCAAGCTCCAAGTTACGTATGACTTTTATTCTGTGTTCAACTAACAAGGGAATCTCCCCATCGCACCCCCCTCAGATTTAGTTATAAGTTGGCACAGTGGATAGGCCTTGAAAAACTGATCACAGATGAATCGAAAAAACAGGAAGAAGTTGTGTGGAACTATGAAAAAATTAAGCAAAATATACAAACTGAGTAGTCCATGGGCAAGATAGGCAACATCAAGGATAACGTCAGTTTAGGAACGCCGTGGTCCCGTGGTTAGCGTGAGCAGCTGCAGGAGGAGAGATCCATGGTTCAAGTCCTCCCGTGAGTGAGAACTTTAATTTTTTATTTTCAGACAATTATCAAAGTTCAGCCACTCACAAATAATCAACTTCGCTCTCCAAAATTCCAGGACATGTTCAGATTTGCTTGGACATATGCAGGATTTGACGGTCTACACACGGAAAAATTTGAAAACGTTAAAAACATGTGTTTTGACACAGCACAAGGAAAACTATGCGACTGTGAAACTGTTGCATTCATTTGTTGCAGTTTATGTAAGAAACTCTTATGTTTTCATCACTTTTTTGGGAGCGATTGTCACATCCACAAGAAGACCTAAATCGGCCAGGGTAGAAGAATCTTTTTTCCCATTCGCCAAGTGCACAAGTTAGGTGGGTCGACAATATATTCCTGTCATGTGATGCACATGCCGTCACCAGTGTGGTATAGAATACATCAGACGTGGTTTCCTGTGGAGGAATCTGTTGACCTATGACCTTGCGATCAAATGTTTTAGGTTCCCATTGGAGAGGCATGTCCTTTCGTCTACTAATCGCACGGTTTTGCGGTGCGGTCGCAAAACACAGACACTAAACTCACTACAGTGAACAGAGATGTCAATGAACGAACGGACAGATCATAACCTTGTGGAAATAAAAAAAGTAAACTTTTCACTCGAGGAAAGACTTGAACCAAGGGCCTCTCGTTCCGCAGCTGCTCACGGTAACCACGGGACCACGGCGCTCTTGAGCTCACACTATCCTTGATGTTGCCTATCTTGCGCATGGACTACTCAGTTTGTATATTTTGCTTATTTTTTTCATGGTTCCACACAACTTCTTCCTGTTTTCTCGATTGCTCTGTGTTCAGTTTTTCAAGGCCTATCCACTGTGCCAACTTATAACTAAATCTGAGGGGGGTGCGATGGGGAGGTTCCCTTGTAAGAAGATTGTTGAAACATGGTAGCGTGGGTAGCTGTCGGAAATGGTCCTCAATTTGGTTCCACAGGGGCTATTTTTAAGGACACTTACGTTCCACATACCGTTTCTGTTTATCCGTGGAGTGTGTGTTTTATGTGGTTTTCATGCAAATTTTAACTTGTTTTAGCGCATATTGCCAGCTTTGGGAGTGGCTGCGGTTGTGTACGTGCCCGGCAGCCGTAGAGTTGATGGTTTAATCGTTTGTTACGGCAGCATTTGGTGTGTTTATTTAATGTTGAAAGTGCCTTAAGGCAAGTGGAAGTGATCTCTAAAGTTTCTCGCTAATTTACTGGGAGACGGGTAATGTTAGAGTATAACTCCGTAAGAACTTTGGGGTGTGCTTATTACTTTATTCCAGTGTGGGTGTGATTTGATCTTGTTTCATTGCAATCTATTCGTGCTGCAGGCCATTTGTTTAGACTGCTTGTTCCCTAGCGTCGGTGCGTTTATGGATTGTCAGAACCGCTCATTATGGTGTCGGTCGGATTATATATAAATATATACAGCCTGTTGTGTGACCCTGTGCACAAGCCGTGGGCAGTGAGTGCTTTATATTGTCTTCAGGCCAAAGCGTTATTAGTCTCTTGACACATGGTTACACAAGAACGATTGTTTGTGATTGATTATTCACCGTGCCTACTATCAATAATTCTGGTTGCGGACGCAAAATAATATGATTCTTATTCGTGTTTATGTAATTCAGTCAAAGGGAAGATTTTTTATATTACATAAGTAAGAGGGCAAATGTCCGAATTGAAGTTTATAATAGAGTCTGTTTTGAGACAAATTAAAACTGTAAAACAATCACAAAATCCACAAATCACAAAATCCACAAAATTACAGGCCCATATCGTTAACGTCGATATGCAGCAGGATTTTAGAACATATATTGTGTTCGAACATTATGAATTATCTCGAAGGAAACGGTCCATTGACACACAGTCAAAATGGCTTTAGAAAACGTCGTTTCTGTGAAACACAACTAGCTCTTTATTCACATGAAGTGCTGAGTGCTATTGACAAGGGATTTCAGATCGATTCCGTATTCCTCGCTTTTGACACTGTACCACACAAGCGGCTCGTACTGAAACTGCGTGCATATGGAATATCGTCTCAGTTATGTGACTGGATTTGTGATTTCCTGTCACAGAGGTC
Organism: Schistocerca serialis cubense; assembly: GCF_023864345.2. Classification (NCBI taxonomy): domain Eukaryota; kingdom Metazoa; phylum Arthropoda; class Insecta; order Orthoptera; family Acrididae; genus Schistocerca; species Schistocerca serialis. The sequence continues at coordinate 696,398,016 of NC_064640.1, read as the reverse complement.
ACAGTTCGTAGTCATTGACGGAAAGTCATCGAGTAAAACAGACGTGATTTATGGCGTTCCCTAAGGTAGTGTTATAGGCCCTTTGCTGTTCCCTATCTGTATAAACGATTTGAGAGACAACCTGAGCAGCCGCCTTCGGTTGGTTAGAGATGACGTTGTCGTTTATCGACTAATATAGTCATCAGAAGATCGAAACAAACTGCAAAACGACTTAGCAAAAATATCTAAATGGTGCGAAAAGTGGCAGTTGACCCTAAATAACGAAAAGTGTGAGGTCATCCACATGAGTGCTAAAAGGAACTCGTTAAACTTCGGTTACACGACAACTGAGTCTAATCTAAATGCCGTAAATTCAACAGAATACCTAGGTATTACAATTACGAACAACTTAAATTGGAAAGATCACATAGAAAATGTTGTGGTGAAGGCTAACCAAAGGCTGCATTTTATTGGCACGACACTTAGAAAATGTAACAGACCTACTACGGAGACTGCTTACACTACGCTTGTCCGTCCTCTTTTATAATACTGCTGCGTGGTGTGGGATCCTTACCAGATAGGACTGACGGAGTACATTGAAAAAGTTCACAGAAAGGCAGCACTTTTGTATTATCGCGAAATATGGGAGAAAGTGTCACAGAAATGATGCATGCAGGATTTGGGCTGGAGATCATTAAAAGAAAGGCGTTTTTCGTTGCGACAGAATCTTCTCACGAAATTCCAATCACCAACATTCTCCTCCGAATGCGAATATATTTTGTTGACACCGACCTACATAGGGAGAAACGATCACCACGATAAAATAAGGGAAATCAGAGCTCGTACGGAAAGATATAGGTGTTCATTCTTTCCGCGTGCTATACGAGATTGGAATAATGGAGAATTGTGAAGGTAGTTCGATGAACCCTCTGCCAGGCACTTAAATGGAACTTGCAGAGTATCCATGTAGATGTAGATGTTGTCCATCACCAGTGATCCCGGGCTTCCTATTTCCTTTAAATAACTGTGGTGAGATTGTAATTTTGATTTTCTAAAGAATTGTAATACCATGGTTCACCCATCTTCATTAACTATTTTGACTGATAATCGAAGTTTCACATCAAAATAAAAAGTTTCTTTATGAACGCACTATTCCGCCATTGCAGTAAATTAATAGATTATTTAAATGCACAGTTGCATCTGTTTAAGCATGTATTTTGATTATTTCATAATTAGTAGCATAGGTTGCATGCATGACTGTGTGAGTGATTACCATTGTTATGACGTTAAGTTATTACGTGATTCAGAGCAACACTATACTGCATCCTATAGGAGTCGTAAATGTTTTCTTTCTTCCTAATTTCCCGGCGGGGTCAGGGATTTTCTCTGCCTCGTGATGACTGGGTGTTGTGTGATGTTCTTAGGTTAGTTAGGTTTAAGTAGTTCTAAGTTCTAGGGGACTGATGACCATAGATGTTAAGTCCCATAGTGCTCAGAGCCATTTGAACCATCTTCCTAATTTCAAAATTATCAGTACATGAGCGTAAAGTGACGTATTAATACCACATGTACGTAAAATATGGTTTTAACACGGCGTTGGGTAGTCGGATGCTCTGGGCCATATTTCTTTATAAAATGGGGTATTTAAATAGGAATCGGGGACAGCAGCTGCGTTATGCACTGTCCAGTCAGATTATGTGACCACCTATCAGGAGCCTGAAATCCACGTTTTGCAGCGCCTACCACTGCGTGGTGTGCAAGAAGAGAGTCAGTGAGATTCTGGAAGGTACCGACAGGTATGTCGAGCCACGTCGACTCCAGCGCTGTGGCCAGCTCCGCTAGCTTTCTAGGTGTGAACTGCCTGCTCTAGGTGGTCCCACAGATTCTCGGTTGGCTTTAAATCCGGGGCGTGTGATGACCAGGGGAGTACGGTAAACTCATCCTGGTGCTCTTCCAACTATGCATGTACACTGCGAGCTCCGTGACACGCTGCATTGCCCTGTTGGTAGATGCCATTATGCCGAAGACAAATAATCTGCATGCAGGGTTGTGTATGGTCCCGAAGGATAGATGCACACTTCTGTTGCTCTATTGTGCCTTTCAGAGTGATAAGATCGCCCAGAGGATGCTACGAAAACGTTCCACAGTCCATAATGCATGCATGGTGCTTGCATTGATAGGCTTCACTCCATACATGTCGACGCCATAAAACATGATTCATCTAAAAATGCCATCTGTTACCACTCAGTGGACATCTAGCTGCGGTATTTGCGTGCAAATTCCAGCCGTCGTTGCCAACAAAAGCAGTCAGTATGGGTGCACGAACCAGGTGCCTGCTGCGGAGGCCCGTATGCACCGACGTTCGTTGGGGAGACACTGCTGGCACTCCCCTGGTTCACCTGGGCGATCAGTTACATAACAATTGCACGTTTACTCACCTGCCGCTGTTTGCCGCCATCGTTTATGGCCCGTGGTGCACCACAATTGCCTCGGCGCCGGTTTTGGTTGATGCCAGTTTGCCATGCACGGTATACTTTAACCACGGCGGCACGCTAACACTTGTCAAACTCAGCCGTTTACAAGTGACACTCATAATTTTGAAAATTGCGGGCCGCTTGGATTTGCGGCTTCATTGGCTAACTTCAATAAAAACTAACGCAAAAACGGCGGAACAAGTCGAATTTTTTTTAGCAATTATTTCTCAGCACAATCTACCCTGCAGCACCCTTACAAGATTTTCAGATTGCTTCTGATCACCCTGTATAAAAGGGGTGACTGACCACACCCTTGTCTAAGCCCCTTATGTTTTAGAGCGAATGACTGCAATAAGCTTTTTATTGCCTTAACTAAACTATACTGATAGCCATTAAATTTGCTACACAAGAAGGATAGCAAATAACTTACTGTGCGTAGACAGTACAGAAGAAGAATATATGATCAAATTTGTAGGTGATTTGAGGGTTTACATGATACGAAACGTAGTACACAGAGCTGCTGTCGCTAGCAGAAACACACTAGCTCGAACGCAGCTGGGCGTCGAGTCGAACTAAGCTTCCATGACATTTACGGGTATGTTATTCTATGCTGCTTTAGTTCTGTCTCAGACTTCATCATCCGTATTGGGTGGCCAGTGGTGGCGTGCCGGTCTCTCGTCAACCCGTAACCTCATGTCTTCAATGGGTGAGACATCTGTTCACGTACCGGACACACCCACCTGTCTCACGCAGTGCGTCAATGACGCAGCAATGCTTCTTTCTCTTTTCATGTCTTAGTCAGTCACGTCACTGTCTTTTCCCCCATATTCGTTAACCGTGGTTTACCTCGTTCCTCTACCTCCCTTTCCCTCAAGCCCATTGCTGCTGAAGCTCATGGTTTAAATGTCGCTTCCTGTAATTTGTATTTATTGATGTACTTCTCATGAACAAATGTAAACTCTGTGCACCATAGTAATTTCAGATGTTGTATTCACAATTAGATGTAACTTATAACCCACTAATCGCCATGTAACTAGAATGAAGAGCAGTCACTAACTATTGCCACCTAGAATAACGCCGAAAGTATGATAGTAGCTGAAAAGCTTGTGGAGTAAATGTTGCATGGGACAACGAGGGCCATAATATGACGTTGGTTTTTTATTGCTAGGTGTGGTCGCGTCAGAGATACGAAGGTCAAATTTGTTTCTTTTAAATTGGATGCTACTTATTTTCTCATAGCGGCTATTGAGACGAATCCAATGATGTGTAACAGTAAGGTCTTTGAAGGTCAACGAAGGTCACAAAGGTGGCGTGAACGTCAGTTTACAGAAGGTGTTCGAAGTGATGAGTATTGGTATCAGTGCAGTGCTGCAATCTTCTTATCATGGATTGAGTGATATTCCTTATCACTTCGGCACTTATCGAAGCACATGCTCTGACAATTCTCTTTCGCATGTCTTCAGGTGTAGTTGGAACTTCTTTATCAATAATGTATTTTACGAATACCCACTGGGCCATCTTACCATTAAATCTGATGGGGTGCGATGTGAAGTTTCTCTTGTTAGTAGCCGTGAGATTAGGAACAGGTGAAGTTCCAATGGACAAAGACCGATTTACTAGGCACAAAAGATCAGTGACTGAAAACATATTAAACTTCTCACAAGACTCTTCACTCGATAAACGAATCAATTATAGACGAAGGTTAACAACCGATAAGCCCACAATGCTTAAGGCATTCGACTTGACGGGAATGTGGCGATGGCTCAAATTCAGACAATGTAGTAGCCATTAAACTACTCTCACGTATGAAATTTAGCCTCAAAATAAAGGCCCTCCAATCGTTCCCGTAGCATAAGGAAACCCGAAACAAAATATATTTGCAGTATCGATAGCTGCGATACTGCGCCTGCCACGAGAAGAAACGCAGGTTGGCAGCAAAGTTGCTGCGGGCCGCCACGAGGGCGCAGCCAATAGAAGAAGAGCACCGAGTCTTCCTGCTAAGAAGACGACGAGCCATACAACAGACGTACACCAGCTAGCCAGTGGAAAAGAACAAATTATCTATGAACATTGTATCCTGTACTTTGCTTCGCTCAACATATCTGAAGTTGTGTAATCTGTTTATTTCTCTTAATACAAGTTATTACTAATTTTTTGCTTTGTGTTGCATATCCTCACATCCTGGAAAACTTCCTCGAATTGAACCCACACTTTTGCTCTGCTTACCCACTAAGGATACAGCAGTATTAATCATTTCTGCAGCTAAAGTAATACATTCAAGTGCCTGTATCCTCCACCGAACTATGACAGTTCCTCAGAGCATGTCCGTCCACTTACCTAGTCCCAATCGGAATCAATAACCATGGCCCCCGACGAAAACAGCTCTACTTTCAACCCGGTGGTGGGAGGAAGAGGTCATGCTAGTCCTGATCAACTACAGCGCAACGAATTTCTATCGTAACGTATATCTTTGACTCTGCTCTCACCCTTCGTTCTTTACTACACGTTCTCACATAGTTAAGCTGGCAAGTGATCTAAGCTACACATGCTACTCTGGCTGCCGACATGAACATTCAGATTCCAGATACACATGTATTCACTCATTAACACTTTCGTATGGGAAAAATAACGATTGGAAAGGAGGTGAGTAATGCAGGTCTGAGCATTCTGACACACTCCCTGAACTTCAAAAATGACGTCATCACTCGTACTAGTGACGTCATGCGTGATGTCATTATGACCTCGAAATGATGATACCAGCCTTATCAGAGGGAAGCCACTCTCGCCTTCCCTCCCTTCCCCCCTATCTCCAGCCAGTCATAGTGCAGTATTAAAAATCCAACATGGCTTAAGTAGACCAATTGCAATAGTGGAAAATTAATTAATCCCTCCTTATCCCATCTCCAACCAATCACAGGATGGTACTCCTTATCTCCAGCCAATCATAACGCAGTATTTAAAGTCCAAGATGATGAAAACATATCGCGTGTGTGCTTTATGGATCACACACCTCCTCTCTGGCTCCAACTGTAAGTAGGCTGTTTAGGTTTTTATATTGGTAACGCCACGTAGCGCTCTGAAAATCACTGGCTGTGCTGTGTGCAGTCTGTGGCTGGGTGGTATTGTTGTAATATTCGCTATTGTAGTGTTGGGCTGTCGGCTGTTAACAGCGCGTAGCGTTGCGCGGTTGGAGGTGAGCCGCCAGCGGTGGTGGATGTGGGGAGAGAGATGGCGGAGTTTTGAAATTTGTAAGACTGGATGTCATGAACTGCTATCTATATTATGACCTTTGAACACTATTAAGGTAAATACATTGTTTGTTCTCTATCAAAATCTTTCATTTGCTAACTATGCCTATTAGTAGTTAGTGCCTTCAGTAGTTTGAATCTTTTATTTAGCTGGCAGTAGTGGCGCTCGCTGTATTGCAGTAGTTCGAGTAACGAAGATTTTTGGTGAGGTAAGTGATTTGTGAAAGGTATAGGTTTATGTGATTGCAGTGATTTTTGAAAGTCAGATTGCGTTGCGCTAAAAATATTGTGTGTCAGTTTAAACACAGTCATGTAAAATTGTTCTAAGGGGACGTTTCACAACCAATCAGAGCACAGTATCAAAATGACGTGTAAAAATGGTCTTATATTACATTACTTATGATGTACACATCAAGACACACCCCTCACTTCCTCATCTTCAACAAATCATAGTGCAGTATTAAACATCCAAGATGATGGAAGTAAACCAGTTGTCCTACATATCCCACATCCCCTATTCTCGCTGACTTCAACCAGTCAGTTTGTAGTGTTAGAAAGTGGCACCAGATGTGCTGTAAAAATTCCTTAACCTCAAGTTGAAAGTGGCTAACGCCTAAGACTTAACACCTATGAGATAATGGGTAATGCTTAATGGCAAACACCTAATGCCTAATGCCTCATGGCAAATGCCTAGTAGCTAATGCCTAATGCCTAACATCTAATGGTTAATGCCTAGTATTTAATGCCTAATGGCTAATGCCTAATGGCTAACGCCTAATGGCCAGTGCCTAATGCTGTGAGGTGTGGTATAAATTGAGATCTTCGCCTGGTACAATTGGTTTAGCTGTGATTGTGCCGGCCGGTGTGGCCGTGCGGTTAAAGGCGCTTCAGTCTGGAACCGCGTGACCGCTGCGGTCGCAGGTTCGAATCCTGCCTCGGGCATGGATGTGTGTGATGTCCTTAGGTTAGTTAGGTTTAATTAGTTCTAAGTTCTAGGCGACTGATGACTTCAGAAGTTAAGTCGCATAGTGCTCAGAGCCATTTAGCTGTGATTGTGTACTGTAGTTGTCAACATGCCTCTAAAAATCATTGGATGGAAGAGTAGTCTTAAGAGTCAGACTAACCTCCTCTTAGATATTCATCATTCCTCCTTAGTGCTCGCAATTGCCCCTACAGTTCCACTCAGTAATGCCTAGCTTCTAGCAGCTAGAGGCTAACGCTGCTAGGACCTGTATAAATTAAGATATTTGCTTGTAATCAGTTCAGTTACGATTAATCACTGAAATTGTCAACATGTCTTTAAATACCAGTTAGATAGAAGAGGCATCTTACGAGTCAGACAATTCCCCTCCAAGGCATCCATCATTCCTCCCTAAGTGCTCGCCATTGCCCCTAGGTTTCTATCCAGAAACGCCAAAAGCTTTCAATTTCCTCGTGTCGAAATGTGCTGGTGATTTGTTGGAAACCATCTTGCAATCGTGAAGTTCATCTTCTTTTTCTTCTTCTACTTCTTCTTCTTCCTCTTCTTCATCACAGTCTTCACCTTCCTCGTAGTGATCATCGTCTTCTTCTTTTCCGTTTACTGTGTACATAGAAACATAGCTTTTAACATATTCATCTGTCTCCTTTCAGCGTTGCTGGCCCTAACTCTGAGAAGAGAGTTGAAATGCATGCTTGTTGACTGCATCTTCGTCGTATCCTCTGACAAAACTTGGTCAGATTTTTAGGCAGAGCTGGAATTGCGTTCTCTCCCATGTAGATGTGTTTGTCATTATCTCTCGATAATGACCCACCAATTTTATCTAATGCAGCCTTAACGGTATCAATATAGTTATAACTTTTGTTGGAATTTACTTATCTGTATGCAGGACAGCTTTGCTTATGGGCATTGGTAGTCTTGACAATTTAATACAATTCTGAAGATCTTAAGTTGTGTAACTCTTTTCAGGAGGTATAATTTTAAACTCTTCTCAGGAGATATAATTTTAACCAATAGATTATATAATTCTATCGTTACCAGTTATCTTCCATTTTGAATAACTAAATCATCTGCATCAACATCCACTGGTGAATCACCAATCATCCATACTCCTGCTTTTGGTTTGATTCTAATGTTGTATACCGTATCATACGTTTTACCTGTTGGTAAAAAAAAAAAGATGCTGCTAGTTGATCCTCTGTCTCTTCTTCATTTCCATCGCCATCGTCTTCATCGTCTTCTCCATTTTTCAAAAATTTCTTATTTTCTTGGTCTGCCTTCTTTCGGACTAAATATACCGTTTAAGAAACGAGTTTACATACACTCTGAGAAAAAATAATAATAAATAAACTAAAAACAAAAAACAAAACGACGCTCCACGAAGCAATTATCTGAATGGGAGAGAAATCGGTAGATGTGATTACGTGTACAACCAAATGACTGCGATTTCAGAAAAATTGGATTATTTATTCAAGAAAAACAGTTTCATAAATCGAACACGTCAGTAACGCGTTGGTCCATCTCTGACCATCACACAAGCAGTTATTTAGCTGGGCAGTTGTTGGATGACCTCCTGAGTGATATCGTGCCAAATTCTGTCCAATAGGCTCGTTAGATCATCAAACTCACGAGCTATTTGGAGGGCCCTGCCCTTACTCAAATGGTTCAAATGGCTCTAAGCACTAAGGGACTTAACATCTGAGATCATCAGGCCCCTAGACTTAGAATACGTAAACCTAACTAACCTAAGGACATCACACACATCGATGCCCGAGGCAGGATTCGAACCTGCGACCGTAGCAGCCGCGTGGATCCGGACTGAAGCACCTAGAATCGCTCGCCTGCCCTTGCTGCTCCAGAAGGTCTCGATTGGAGAGAGATATGGTGACCTTGCTGGCCAAGGTCGGGTTCAGTAAGCACGAAGACAGGCAGTAGAAACCCTCGCCATGTGCGAGCGGCTATTATCTTGCTGAAATGTGAGCCTGGGATGGATTGGCATTTAGGGCAACAAAACGGGGCGTAGAATATCGTCGACGTGCCGTTGTGATGTATCAGTGCCGTGAATGAGGGGGTCCTGCTATGAAAAGAAATGGAACCCAGACCATCACTCCTGGTTGTCGAGGCGCATGACGGGAGACAGTTTGGTTGGTATCCCACTGCTGCCCAGGGCGTCTACAAACACGTCTTCGGCCTGGAATCTCATTCACTGTAGTAGAATTGTCTTGAGTGATGAGTTCCGCTTAGAAATGAGCGCTGATGACCAGTGAAGACGTCTCTGGTTACGTCACGGGCAGCGGTGGGGTACCAACCTGACTCTCGCTCATTATACAGCCCAACAACCAGAAGTAGTGGCCTTGGGTGCCACTTCTTTTCATAGCAATGCGCCTTTGGTAGTCATCTAGGGCACCTTTACAGAACAGTGGTATTTTGACCATATTATAACCCCTTTTTGTTGCCCTTCATGGCACGCCATCCTGGGCTTACCTTTCTGGAAGGTGATGCCCGCTCGCACACTGCAAGAGTTTCTACTGCTTGTCTTTGTGTTTGCCAAACCCGACCTTGGCCAGCAAGGTCGCCGTTCTCTCCCCAACTGATGGAGTATTATGGGCAGGGCCCCCCAACCATCTTGGGATTCTGACGATCTAATGCCACTGTATACCTCAAGAGGCCATACAACAATTCTGTGAATCAATGCCAAGCCGAATAACTAGTTGCATGAGGGCCAGAGGTGTACCAATGCGTTGTTGACATGCTCGATTTCGAAAACTCTGAACAAATTATCCAAATTTTCTGAAATTGTAGTCATTTGTTTGTCTGTTCATCTTCATTACTTCTACCGATTTCCATCCCATTTGGATAATTCATTCGTTGTGCGCTCTTTTTTTTATTATTAGAGTGCACGTTTTCCAGTATAGATTCATGAGGTTCAACTTGTCTAGCTATGCGAGTTTACTGCGAATATTTGCTCAAGATTTCAACATCTGTCTGTTAACGCTAATATTTCATTGCAAGTGAGTTTAGAGATATGTTGACAATTGCAGGCTCAATCACAACTGAACCACTTACAAGGAAAAGTCCCAATTTATACCACTCCTCGCAGCATTGGGTGTTAGCCCTTAGTCATTAAGGTGTTTAGCGTTAGGCGTTATATGTTAAGTGTTAGGCATTAAGCGCTTAGGCGTTAAGCATTAGACGTTAGTCGTTAGGTGATAATTAAAACATGGAAATGTCTTTAGAGAAAAATTTCCACCGTCCAACCCAGTAGGGAAGGAAAAGGCTACATTGGATTCGGTGGGTAACCAACTAGAAGACTCAAATGAATGGCAACATTTGAAATCACTCAACTCTCATCAAGCGGATAGTTCCGAAATAAAACGTAAACATGTTAACTACATTGCAACACGTAACATATGCTCTTTACTGAAAACTGGAAAGATCCATAGGTTATAGGATTTACAATGGAAGACCGGCACAAAGATTTATAAAACAGAGCCCACAATTCGGAACAGAGTTTATAGTAAATTGGAAAATGATAGTTTCAATAACTAATTTTAAAGCTGTTTCTCCACGAATCGCAACTTTAACTCTGAAAACCACAGACAAGATCTATACTATCATAAACGCCGATACCCTGACCAATGAGAAAAATTTTCTAACAAGAACTATGGTAGAAGCAGAAAAATTGTGAAATTCAGATTCGATTCATACTGCGCATAATAAAAGCTCATGGCCAGAGTTGTAATGTGGCAAAGCACCAAGATGCACTTCTCAGCCGTTGTCGAGAAAATCGACAGTTAAAATAAACCGTTGGGGTGAAATACTCTCTACGATTGGTAATTCTCTACAGCGTCGTGGCGCAGCGGTAAGCGCTCGGGTTCGTAATCCGAAGGTCGCCGGATCGAATCTCGCGCCATGCAACATAGTTTTTAATTATTAGTTTTTTGTATTTCATATATATATATATATATATATATATATATATATATATATATATATATATATATATATATATATATAAACTATTAATGAATTGCTTATGCGTGTTGGTGAAGGCGGATCGCTCTCCAATTGTACCGCCTCCATTTTTCCGTTTTTTTAACAGGGTGTACCAAAGCTCTCACGTCCGCACTGATTTTCGACGATGTTATAACTTGCGCTAGGGACCGCATCTACCTTCTTTCGAAGTTAGCAGGCAACTACGCTGTTATGCGGCGGCTCGTTTCGGCCCATTCAACATCTGTCCTTCAAGTGTAACGAGCGAGTAACGGAGTTTATATTTCATACCTGCCGCAGCAAGTTTGTGTTCGTGGTGTTTCTATTCTAATTCGAACGTTTGATTTACGCTATACGTATTCGATTTGGAATATCGTTTCTACGTCTTCCGTTAACTATACGTGGTTAACATTATGAAGACAATTAATAACATTTGTGAAATACAACTTTGTTTGCGGAAAACATAATGATGTTCGAAGTCGCCAGTTTTTCCACGACAAACGACTTTCAACAACTTATTATATGCATAATTGTTGCAACTGATTGCCGGGAATTATATATATATATATATATATCTGTGTGTGTGTGTGTGTGTGTATGTATACACACATTTGAATTACAAAAAACAAATACAAGGAAAAAAAAAGGCTGCACGGCGGAAGATTCGATCTGGTGACCTTCGGATTACGAACCCGAGCGCTTACCGCTGCGCCACGACGCTGTAGAGAATTACCAATCGTAGAGAATATTTCACCGCAACGGTTTATTTTAACTGTCGATTTTCTCGACAACGGCTGAGAAGTGCACCTTGGTGCTTTGCCACATTACACCTCTGGCCATGAGCTTTTATTATGCTCAGTATGAATCGAATCTGAATTTCACAACTGGCGGCCTCCCCTTGTCAGTGTCATTTAAGCAGTCATTCTTCCGAAGCTCCATTGTAATGCACACAACTTTAACATGTGGTACCAGAAAAAATTATTGAGTATTTTGCGGTCACTTATTGACGTATTACCAATCGTTGTCCATGGAATTAGGCAGTATTCTGTGTACATGATGTTTCATTAGTTCTCAGATTTTAAACCTATTGTTGCTGAACGCTAAAGAAACTGTCTGCGCTGAGAGCGCCAGAGGTATACACTTACATTAGTTAGAAAACTGCTGCGGAAGTAAAGGGAACTTCACAGTAAACATAAACATAGCCAAAGCCTTGCAGACAAACAAAAACTACGCGAAGCGAAATGTAGTGTGAGGAGGGCTATGCGAGAGGCGTTCAATGAATTCGAAAGTAAAGTTCTATGTACTGACTTGGCAGAAAATCCTAAGAAATTTTGCTCTTATGTCAAAGCTGTAGGTGGATCAAAACAAAATGTCCAGACACTCTGTGACCAAAATGGTACTGAAACAGAGGATGACAGACTAAAGGCCGAAATACTAAATGTCTTTTTCCAAAGTTGTTTCACAGAGGAAGACTGCACTGTAGTTCCTTCTCTAGATTGTCGCACAGATGACAAAATGGTAGATATCGAAATAGACGACAAAGGGATAGAGAAACAATTAAAATCGCTCAAAAGAGGAAAGGCCTCTGGACCTGATGGGATACCAGTTCGATTTTACACAGAGTACGCGAAGGAACTTGCCCCCCTTCTTGCAGCGGTGTACCGTAGGTCTCTAGAAGAGCGTAGCGTTCCAAAGGATTGGAAAAGGGCACAGGTCATCCCAGTTTTCAAGAAGGGACGTCGAACAGATGTGCAGAACTATAGACCCATATCTCTAACGTCGATCAGTAGTAGAATTTTGGAACACGTATTGTGTTCGAGTATAATGACTTTTCTGGAGACTAGAAATCTACTCTGTAGGAATCAGCATGGGTTTCGAAAAAGACGGACATGTGAAACCCAGCTCGCGCTATTCCTCCACGAGACTCAGAGGGCCATAGACACGAGTTCACAGGTAGATGCCGTGTTTCTTGACTTCCGCAAGGCGTTCGATACAGTTCCCCACAGTCGTTTAATGAACAAAGTAAGAGCATATGGACTATCAGACCAATTGTGTGACTGGATTGAGGAGTTCCTAGATAACAGGACGCAGCATGTCATTCTCAATGGAGAGTAGTCTTCCGAAGTAAGAGTGATTTCAGGTGTGCCGCAGGGGAGTGTCATAGGACCGTTGCTATTCAAAATATACATAAATGACCTTGTGGATGACATCGGAAGTTCACTGAGGCTTTTTGCAGATGATGCTGTGGTGTATCGAGAGGTTGTAACAATGGAAAATTGTACTGAAATGCAGGAGGATCTGCAGCGAATTGACGCATGGTGCAGGAAATGGCAATTGAATCTCATTGTAGACAAGTGTAATGTGCTGCGAATACACAGAAAGATAGATCCTTTATCATTTAGCTACAAAATAGCAGGTCAGCAACTGGAAGCAGTTAATACCATAAATTATCTGGGAGTACGTATTAGGAGTGATTTAAAATGGAATGATCGTATAATGTTGATCGTCGGTAAAGCAGATGCCAGACTGAGATTCATTGGAAGAATCCTAAGGAAATGCAATCCGAAAACAAAGGAAGTAGGTTACAGTACGCTTCTTCGCTCACTGCTTGAATACTGCTCAGCAGTGTGGGATCCGTACCAGATAGGGTTGATAGAAGATATAGAGAAGATCCAACGGAGAGCAGCGCGCTTCGTTACAGGATGATTTAGTAATCGCGAAAGCGTTACGGAGATGATAGATAAACTCCAGTGGAAGACTCTGCAGGAGAGACGCTCAGTAGCTCGTTACGGGCTTTTGTCAAAGTTTCGAGAGCATACCTTCACCGAAGAGTCAAGCAGTATATTGCTCCCTCCTACGTATATCTCGCGAAGAGACCATGAGGATAAAATCAGAGAGATTAGAGCCCACACAGAGGCATACCGACAATCCTTCTTTCCACGAACAATACGAGACTGGAATAGAAGGGAGAACCGATAGAGGTACTCAAGGTACCCTCCGCCACACACCGTCAGGTGGCTTGCGGAGTATGGATGTAGATGTAGATGTACATTGTCTACTTAGGTAGAGCAATTATTAACCCGAAGATTAGATTGATCACCACAGTGACTGACTGGGCAACTAGAGGACTACGGATTCGACGAGAAGGGAGGGACACGTTTTAATGCCTATTAGCTATCCCAGTGGCTTGAATCTAAAAACATATGTAAACTACTTCTGGACATTTATAAGAAATTTTCAGAAGGGCGACGTAGTTTGATTTTAGCTGACCAGCAGGGGACCTGGAGCAACATCCGCACTTATACAGTTTTAATTAATGACAGTATCTGGAATAAGTGTAGTCGCTGGGATATGGGTATCTCTGAGCAGGTGTTTGAGCTGCAGCCACCCTTTCGTAGCGTCGGTTCTCACTGACAGCTTCTAATTTTCTTTTCCTTGACATCCTAAACCTGTCAAAAAATGGTTCAAATGGTTCTGAGCACTATGGGACTTAACATCTGAGGTCATCAGTCCCCTAGAATTTAGAACTACTTACACATAACTAACCTAAGGACATCACACACATCCATGCCCGAGGCAGGATTCGAACCTGCGACCGTAGCATTCGCGCGGTTCCGGACTGAAGCGCCTAGAACCGCTCGGCCACTGAGGCCGTCCTAAACCTGTCATTTATTGTTTATGTCAGTATTATTTACACCAGATTTTTGTTGACCAAAGTTAATAAATAATGCCCGCATCTCGTGGTCGTGCGGTAGCGTTCTCGCTTCCCACGCCCTGGTTCCCGGGTTCGATTCCCGGCGGGGTCAGGGATTTTCTCTGCCTCGTGATGGCTGGGTGTTGTGTGATGTCCTTAGGTTAGTTAGGTTTAAGTAGTTCTAAGTTCTAGGAGACTGATGACCATAGATGTTAAGTACCATAGTGCTCAGAGCCATTTGAACCATTAATAAATAATGGGCAAATACAAACACAAAATAAAAGAAGTAAAAAAATGTAATTTACTGCTCATGGCAACTGACGGTCAACAGTTACTTGTTATTTCTAACTTTAGACCGTAATATTTACATTAAAATGTTGCTGAAGAGAAGCTACACGTAAAATACGAATATAAAATGCAAAGAAGTAAATAAATGCGAAATGTATAGGTTAGAACGTAGTTTTCGCTTCTTGCCTGGCATTACACTAAGGCCACATAACCTCTAGTTGTATTTTGAGATATTAATTCCAGTTCGTAGTCTATTTAAAATACGAGAGTATACCATCTTAGGCACTGTATAACACTTAAAACACTTGATAATGGCACTTTGAAGCTGAAATAATGATCGTGTAAGTGTTAATGTAACACTGCAAATAAACAACAGTCTAATGGTGGTACTGACTTTAAACATAGTTTCTATTTCAACCACGTCTCGGCAGCCGTCCAAATGCCGTTGTTTTTGTTTAGGATTGAAGGTGTGCGGGACACACTTTGTGCACACTTGAACAGTTGATTTAGAGATGTTTCTTAACTGATATATCTGAAATAACAACGTTGACGGACCACGGCTACACGTCTACCTCTCAACACTGCCTCGTCATAACAGACTGATCGCATGCACATCTGGTGGTGCAGTTGTTAGTTCAAGCTGCCACCGTAGTTACTACACTACTGGCCATTAAAATTGATACATCAAGACGAAATGCACGTGATAAACGGGTATTCATTGGACAAATATATTATACTAGAACTGACATGTATATACATTTTCACGCAATTTGGGTGCATAGATCCTGAGAAATCAGTACCCAGAACAACCACATGTGACCGTAATAACGGCCTTGATACGCCTGGGCATTGAGTCAAACAGAGCTGGGATGGCGTGTACAGATACAGCTGCCCGTGCAGCTTCAACACGATACCACAGTTCATCAAGAGTAGTGACTGGCGTATTGTGACGAGCCAGTTGCTCGGCCACCATTGACCAGACGTTTTCAATTGGTGAGAGATCTGGAGCATGTGCTGGCCAGGGCTGCAGTCGAACATTTTCGGTGTCCAGAAAGGCCCGTACAGGACCTGCAACATGTGGTCGTGCATTATCCTGCTGAAATGTAGGGTTTCGCAGGGATCGAATGAAGGGTAGAGCCACGGGTTGAAACACATCTGAAATGTAACGTCCACTGTTCAAAGTGCCGTCAATGCGAACAAGAGGTGACCGAGACGCGCAACCAATGGCACCCCATACCATCACGCCGGGTGATACGCCAGTATGGCGATGACGAATACACGCTTCCAATGTGCCTTCACCGCGATGTCGCCAAACACGGATGCGACCATCATGATGCTGTAAACAGAACCTGGATTCATACGAGAAAATGAAGTTTTGCCATTCGTGCACCCAGGTTCGTCGTTGAGTACACCATCGCAGGCGCTCCTGTCTGTGATGCAGCGTCAAGGGTAACCCCAGCCATAGTCTCCGAGCTAATAGTCCATGCTGCTGCAAACGTCGTCGCACTGTTCGTGCAGATGGTTGTTGTCTTGTAAACGTCCCCATCTGTTGACTCAGGGATCGAGACGTGGTTGCACGATCCGTCACAGCCATGCGGATAAGATGCCTGTCATCTCGATTGCTAGTGATACGAGGCCGTTGGGATCCAGCACGGCGTTCCGTATTACCCTCCTGAACCCACCGATTCCATATTCTGCTAACAGTCATTGGATCTCGACCAACGCGAGCAGCAATGGCGCGATAAGATAAATCGCAATCACGATAGGCTCCAATCCGACCTTTATTAAAGTCGGAAACGGGATGGTACGCAGTTTTCCTGCTTACACGAGGCATCACAACAACGTTTCACCAGGCAACGCCGGTCAACTGTTGTTTATGTATGAGAAATCGGTTGGAAACTTTCCTCATGTCAGCATGTTGTAGGTGTCGCCACCGGCGCCAACCTTGTGTGAACGCTCTGAAAAGCTAATCATTTGTATATCACAGCATCTTTTTCCTGTCGGTTAAATTTCGCGTCTGTAGCACGTCATCTTCGTGGTGTAGCATTTTTAATGGCTAGTAGTGGATGTTAACTTCACATATACGCCAGGAATATAATCAGTCTCAGAACTCCAGAATGAGATTTTCACTCTGCAGCGGAGTGCGCGCTGGTGTAAAACTTCCTGGCAGATTAAAACTGTGTGTCGGACCGACACTCGAACTCGGGACCTTTGCCTTTCGCAGGTAATTGCTGTACCATTTGAGCTACCCAAGCACGACTAACGACGCGCCCTCACAGCTTCAATTCTGCCAGTACCGTGTCTCCTACCTTCCAAACTTCACAGAAGCTCTTCTGCAAACCTTGCAGAACTAGCACTCCCGGAAGAAAGGATATTTCATGTCAGCGCATACTCCACTGCAGAGTGAAAAACTCATTCTAGAAGCATCTCATTCTAGAAGCATCCCGCAGGCTGTGGCTAAGCCGTGTCTCCGCAATATCCTTTCTTCCAGGAGTGCTAGTTCTGCAAGTTTCGCAGAAGAGGTTCTGTGAAGTTCGGAAGGTAGGAGACGAGTTGCTGGCAGAATTGAAGCTGTGAGGGCAGGTCGTGAGCCGTGCTTGGGTAGCTCAGATAAGCTCAGCGTGTTCGGTTAGAGGGTTACGTGCCCTCTCTAATAAAAAAACTGAGTGAATAGTTCAACGAAGAACTTGAACAGGTGGCATGGGACGTCCGCCCCGAATGAATGCAACGTACAAAATGAAATTAAAAGATAAGATGGTAGAGCACTTGCCCGCGAAAGGCATACGTCCCAAGTTCGAGTTTCTGTCCGGCACACAGTTTTAATCTGCCAGGAAGTTTCAGTCTCGGAACTTTTTGAATGGACTGTGTATTAATTGTTTACCAGCCCGTTAATATACAATATGAACAACGAGGGACCCGATACGTTTCTGGGGCACGCTTGAAGTTACTTCTACTTCCGTCGCTGACTCCCCATCCAGGATAACATGCTGCGTCCTGCTTGCCAATAAAACCTGCATTTAGTAACAAATAGAAAGAGTTTGTTGAAAAATTAAACAGTTTTCATGCTGATACTCGCGGAGACGATGTTGCTACTCCGTTATGCGAACTTATTTATTGATTCACTTCGTCCGTCGAATAGCGAATCGCTGGCCGGAGTGGTCGAGCGTTTGTAGGCGGTACAGTCTGGAACCGCGCGACCGTTACGGTCGCAGGTTCGAATCCTGCCTCGGGCATGGATGTGTGTGATGTCCTTAGGTTAGTTAGGTTTAAGTAGTTCTAAGTTCTAGGGGACTGATGACCACAGCAGTTAAGTACCATAGTGCTCAGAGCCATTTGAACCATTTTTTGATGAGCGAATCGATTGCGTCGCAAAGGCCTACCGAACGTGGGCGTTCTTTCGCTACGTCGAGCTGTTTAGAAGAGGAGCAGCCGATTGTTAAACAGCGTCGTAACTGAAGAGCCACCTCACTATGCCATGGTTGCATACGTTTTTAATTTCTTGGCTGTGGTACAACTGAGATTTTATGCCGTTTGCAGAGAGTAGCTTCAAGACGAATAGAAAGAAAATAGAAGTTGAACATTTCTACAATAAAAAAAAAAAAGGAAAAATGTTCTCTAGACATTGAAGAAGCTGTTGGCGAGATAGCAGTTCTAATTTAAAGCATTGGAATGGGGTCGCGTTATCAGAGATTCCGGCGGCGTAACGAGTAACGAGTCAGCGTAATTAGGAGTCCGGTATCGCCTCGGCGGTGCTGCTGCCTTATTAGCGGCGCTATCGGCTTCGCCTTTTTGTGCGGAGGAAACGTGCCGCGAGCTCATTATCTCGCCACAGAATCGGCTTTTCAGATAAGCCGCTAAAAGAAAGAGGCGCTCTGCGCAAGCTCTCTTATAGCTCTCGCTGAAACACTTCGACAGCCCTTATAAAATACGAGGGCGTGCTGAAAAGTAATGCCTCCGAATTTATTATGTGAAAGCTCTTAAAGTTATTTAAACAAAACAAACGTTATTATCATTTGACGTATTTCTTCTTCATTTCCACATATTTCCAGTTCTCTGCCACTAGAGGGCTACTATCTGTAGCGCATAACATGGCAGTGTGTAAGTTAATTATGTCGGTGTGTGTGAATCAGCGTGCTGTAATCGAGTTTCGCATTTGAACAGTTCGTCCACACACTGAGCACCTACTCCTTCAGCGTGGCAATTCCAGACCACACACGAGCGCTGCGACATCTGCAACAATCCGACGCCTCGGGTGCACACTTATCGATCATCCTCCATACACTCGCGACTCAGATGCATCCGATTTTCATCTGTTTCCGGAATTTAAGAAACGTCTAGAATTTCACACTAGTAGTGGTGAAGCGGTGCAAGTAAAGACGAGGTTGTGGTTCCGTCAACGAAGTCACACATTCTACAGTGCTGTTATCAACAAACTGGTCTCTCTTTGGGAGAATGTGTCCGCCGCCAGGGTGCGCATATTTAGAAATAAAAATGCAGACACGAAGAATAAAAATGTAGACTGTTAATAATGTGTGTTTTATTTAAAAGTCTTTAAGAGTTTTCACACAAAAAATATGGGGTCATTACTTCTCAGCACAGCATGGACTGTTCTAGTCTACGGCCAAAATATATTAATTGTTCCTATTGATACTAGAAGCTTTCAAACATTTCACATGTTTATCGGTCGCTGATACTGAACATTAGCAGCACACAGCACGCGCATCGAGATAGCTCGTTACTCGTGACCTTGGCATCTGCCTGGGTATAGTGTATCGAGAAACTCGTGGCACAAGTACTCTTCGTAGAGTGTTAGCTGGCAATGGGCGAGGTGCCTGAAGCGAGCGACCGCGCGTTTTTGCAACTTCACAGGCTCAAATGGTACCGCGCAATTTGGGACGCGACGCGACTGGAACGCGACACGCGCCTGCGCCGGGTCGCCCGGCGTTTTGTACTTGCGGCACAGTTTCTCGCGCCGCGCGCCACGCGAAGACTGTAGGGGTGAGGCGGAGAGCGGGAAGGCAGTCCTGCCACATGCTCACTTCGGCATGGCGCATATGGGTAGTGTAAGTATTGCCAGTCCGAAAAATACAGCCTAGGCTAGGCGCAAATTGAGAAGCGTATAGCACGTGTGACATGACACGACACTACAGCGCGACACGCACGTGCCGCACGAGTCGCGCGGGTGCAGCGCATATTGCGACGCGTACACCACACTTCGCACGCGCCGACTGGCGACGCTCTGCGCTGACTGAACCGAAGTGCGCGCTACCTGTTATCTTTCTCAAACGATTTTACAGAAACTATTCTCTGAAAATATATGATTTTTGCCTTACTTGTAGCGTTATATGTGAACTTCGTGACGAAGTGCCCATCACCTCGCTAATGACCATTCTTATTGTGATGTACACATTTTAGTAAGACACTACGCAAAACTCAAAAAGTTTGCAACGAAAATTAGGGGTCTTTGTGATTTTGCGTTTGGTGCGTATTACACCATATATTGCTGCGTATGAAATTTAGCTAACATGCTGAATTTTTGTTTAGACTTGGGAGGAGATCTCTATCTGGCTCCGATCTCGAGAAAATGGATCTCATGTAGCGCGCTCACTTCCGATCTCACGCCCGCGAGAATGAAATACTCGCAACATCTCTCGTATCTCCTAAAACGCTCGAGACATCGAAACGAAAGTTTGGCGAATGATAGCTCACGAGGAGGAGAGTGTTTTGCCAATTATTAAACACATGGAACTTTTTTATCTATGGGGATATATCACTACTTATACTTCTTTTTTTATTTATTTCACTCCAGTGACAGTAATTTTTTAAGAGTTATCGACAGCTAGCGAAACAAGAGCTTCCTAGTATGAAAATAAAAATGATATTTCTTCTTTTATGTTACTGCAAACCAATACTATGAGGTTTTTCGTAAGCTATTGAGCTCTGTGATTGCCAATTACTTGTTTAATGAGGCCCTCCGTTTCGGAATTCTGTCTCAATAGCTGCTGTGAGATGAGCTTGGCAAATTACACTGTGACAAAGGAAGTACAATTAAACCAGTCACCAAGAGAAATGTGGCCTTTACTCATAAATGGTGATGCTTCTTCCAATGAGAAAAGGTTAACAACTCACACAAAAACAGATTGGCAATTCTGTTGGAATTTTGGTGGAATCCCCGTAACCCATCGTATTTTTAACACTGAGCAGCTGGAATGGAAACTTACCAAAGGATTTTATTCCTTCTCTTGATCTGATTAGTATTAAAATAATGACGAGCGTTCCTTCAGGCGGAATGATAGGCACATACCAGATACTGTTTACTCACCTAGGGCTTGCCAAACTGACAATGCGTGATCGCGAATAAAATAGTTGTTATTGAGAAAAGTAAACAATTGATCTGTCGCACAACACAATGTATTGTCAGCAGCGAATGATAATGCGCGCGACAGGAATGCACAAGCTAGCCATGTGTGCCTTGTGAGATGCAGTTCGAATTCATTGTCATGAAAGTAGATCTGCCTTTGTCAGCAGCACATTTCAACAAATTAAATATATCTAATCATAACACTCATTTGGATATTCCTGCTTTCGTAATAATACCGACCATTTTCTTCATTTATGTAGCCTCTTGTTGTATAATTAGTTTATTAATGCTGATAATGTCCAAGCAACAATTGAAATGCTTTTTCTCATCACGGCGAACCAATTAAAACATTGTTATTTGTGACTGCTTTTCGACTGTTTCTAGCTTGCAGTGGAAATGTGATCTTCACATGCATATAGTACAGTGTGTCGTATTACATTATTACATCCATATCAGAGTAATCACAGTGAAACTTCTATACATAAGATCTTGGACACTTTTTACCAGAAGCACAAAGGGATCACAATTGTGGAGATTATCCCTTTCTAAATTTTTGTAACAGATCGTACAGATACGCTAGCTTACTAGTCAGCGAGAAGATAAACTTGCTTTACTTTCCTGCCTTGATTCTTAATCACATGATTTTATAATTTTCCTTGCTTCCTTATTAACTACCCCCTGTCCCTTCTTGCGATCCGAAAACATCGCGGAGGCATATGGTGCAATTCCAGCGGCCAATGGCTCATCAGTTACTGAAGTATACATTTTTCTTGACAGAAGAAAAACAAAACAAAACTATGCAGATATAAATAACAGAAAAGTATAACGTGCTAACGAAGAAAGCTGGAGCGTTTAAATGGCGAAAAACGAAACACTACCCAAAGGCAATAAAATTCAGTACACAGTAAGGCAAAATTTATCGTATGGGCAACATTACCACTGCTCATATGTGCCATTCCGATGTGAGCATATGACCGGGCTTTTACGCTCCCCGCCTCAAATTTCCCACGGTGCTAGCGAGGCAAGCGCGACGCGCGGCGCGAGAAACTGTGCCTCAACCACAACTCCGCGCGACCTGGCGCAGGCGTGTGTCGCGTCCCAGTCGCGTCGGGTCGCAATTTGCGCGGTCCCATTTGAACCTGTGATGTTACAAAAACGCGCGCTGTGCTGCGTCGCGCTATACGCGTCTCAATTTGCGCCTAGCTTAAATGGTCTACTGAATTTTGTTATCACTGAGTAGTGTTCCGTTTTTCGCCGTTTAAGCGCTCCATTTATTTTCGTTAGTACGTAATAATTTTCAGTTACAGATATCTGTACAGTTCTTTTGTTTTGTTTCTTCTTTTGTCAAGAACAATGCGCAGTTCAGTAACTGGTGAGCCATTAGCCATTGGGATTATATCTTCTGCATCCACAATGTTTTCAGATCATAAAAAGGGACAAACGATTCATCGTGACGGTAGTGAATAAGGAAGTAAGGAATATTTTAAAATCACGTGATTTAGAAGCAAGGCAGGAAAGTAAAACAAGGCCACCAGCCGGCCGCGGTGGTCTAGCGGTTCTAGGCGCGCAGTCCGGAACCGCGCGACTGCTACGGTCGCAGGTTCGAATCCTGCCTCGGGCATGGATGTGTGTGATGTCCTTAGGTTAGTTAGGTTTAAGTAGTTCTAAGTTCTAGGGGACTGATGGCCACAGATGTTAAGTCCCATAGTGCTCAAAGCCATTTGAACCAAGGCCACCTACCTGCTGCCTGTTATGCTGACGTATCCCTACGATCTGTTGCAAAAAGTCAAAAAGGTGTAATTTCAACAGATATGACCTCATTTTGCTTCTGGTAAAAAGCGTCCAAGATATGAAGTACGTAAGTTTCACTATCTTCACTTGGATATGGATACCGGCCGAGGTGGCCGAGCGGTTCTAGGCGCTACAGTCTGGAACCGCGCGACCGCTACGGTCGCAGGTTCGAATCCTGCCTCGGGCATGGTTGTGTGTGATGTTCTTAGGTTAGTTAGGTTTAAGTAGTTCTAAGTTCTAGGGGACTGATGACCTCAGAAGTTACGTCCCATAGTGCTCAGAGCCATTTGGATATGGATGTACTAAGAGACATTATACTATGTACATGTCGACATCACATTTCTACTGCAAGCTAGAAACAGCCGAACAGCACTCACAAAGAACAATGTTTTAATTGCCTCGCAGTGATGAGAAAAAGCATTTCATTTGTTGCATGCACATTTTCAGCATTAATAAACTAATTATACAACAGGCTACACAAATGAAAAAAACTGGTCGTTATTATTACGAAAGTAGGAATATCCTAAAAGAGTGTGGTGATTAGACATATGTAATTTGTTGAAATGTACGGCTGACATAGGCAGATCTACTTTCACGACAATCTTTTTTGAACACCAGCTCACAAGGCACACATGGCTAGCTTCCGCATTCCTGTCGAGCGCATTATCCTCCGCTGCTGACAATACACTGACCATTGTGTTGTGCGACAGATCAATTGTTTATTTTTCTCAGTAACAACTATTTTATTCGCGATCACACATGGTCAGTTTGGCAAGCCGTAAGTGAATAGCCAGCATCTGGCATGTGCCTATCATTCCACCTGAAGGAACGCTCGTCATTATTTTAATTCTGCTCAGATTAAGAGAAGGAATAAAATCCCTCGGTAAGTTTCCATTCCAGTCACTCAGCGTTAAAAATACGATTGGTTACGGGCATTCAACCAAAACTCCAACAGGATTGGGAATTTAAGTTTGTGTGAGTTGTTAACCTTTTCTCATTCGAAGAAGCATCACCATTTATGAGTAACGGCCACATACTTCTTGTGGCCGGTTTAATTGTTCTTCCTTTGCCAAAACAGAGTATAATTTGCACGTACTCATCTTAGCTATTGCGACACAATTCTGAAACAGAGTGCCTCATTATACAAGTAACTGGCAATGACAGAGCTCAAGAGCTTAAGAGAAACCTCATAATGTCGGTTTGCAGTAACATAAGAGAAGAAATTTCATGTTTATTTTCATACTAGGAAACCCTTGTTTCGCTAGGTGTCGCTAACTCTTAAAAAATTACAGTGCTCGAGTCAAAAAAATAAAAGGGAAGTATATCGCCATAAATAAGAAAGTTCAGCCGGTCGATGTGACCGAGTGGTTCTAGGCGCTTCAGTCTGGAACCTCGCGACCGGTACGGCCGCATGTTCGAATCCTGCCCCGGGCATGGATGTGTATGATGTCCTTAGGTTACTTAGGTTTAAGTAGATCTAAGTTCTAGGGGACTGATGACCTCAGATGTTAAGTCCCATAGTGCTCAGAGCCGTTTGAACGTTTTTTAGAAGAAAGTTCCGTGTGTTAACGAATCGGAAAAATACTCTCCTCCTTGTGTGCTATCATTCGCCAAGCTTTCGTTTCAATGTCTCGAGGGGTTTAGGAGATATGAGTGATGTTGCGAGTATTTCATTCTCAGGGCGTGAGATCGGAAGTGAGCGAGCTACATAGGAACCATTTTCTCGAGATCGGAGGCAGGTAGAGACCTCCTCCCAAGTCTAAACAAAAATTCAGCATGTTAGCTAAATTTCATACGCAGCAACATATGGTAAAACACGCACCAAACGCAAAATCATAGCGAGCCCTATTTTTCATTTCAAACTTTTCGAATTTTGCGTAGCGTCTTACTAAAATTTGTATACCACAATAAGTATGACCATCAGCGAGATGATGGGCCCTTTGCCACGAAGCTGACATACGACGCTACAAGCAAGGTAAAAATGAAATATTTTTACTGAATAGTTTCTGTAAAATCGTTTGAGAAAGATTATAGTGTGCGCGCGCTTCGTTTCTGTCAGCGCTGAGCGTCGTCAACCGGCGTGTGCAAATACGTGTACGCGTCGCAATATGCGCTGGACCTGCGCGACATGTGCGAAACGTGCGCGTCGCGCTGTATTGTCTTGTCGCGTCTCACGTGCTATACGCGTCACAATTTGCGCTTAGGCCAAAGCGGTCTGCCGTTTGCTGTCGCTCCCGTCGGCCACCGAGTCGAGTGGCAGCTTGGATTGCGCGAACAGTACGAAAGCTCATAAGCGATTACGCTCCTAAGCTACGCGTTCCGGCCCGAGCCAATCGGCACCGACCGAGGACCATGTGATTGTTTGCCAATGGCGTAATTCGGATGCCGTATGGAGAGGTAGCACACAGCTCTCCCGGCCGTTGTCTACTCTCCTGTCGTTTGAACCACTGTTTACTTGTCAAGTAGCTCGACAATTGGCATCACGAGGGTGAGTGCACTATGTTCAGTCACCCCACCACGTAAAAATCCCTGGCAGTGCCAGGAATGGGACACGGGTCCTCCGCATTAGCAGCCATACGTGCTGACCACTGAGCTACGGAGGCGGACGTTCGTACTCTTCGCGGACGGGAAATTGATGAAGCGTGATACTGAATAACCTGCGGTGAAAACTGTATGCATGAAAAGTACACTATGAATGCATTATTTTATCATAATAATATTTAAATCTCGGAGTTTTCTTGCCCTCTTGTTTACAAACATCGTGATTCGATCAGCACACGAATGTTACGGAGATGCTTCGTGAACTCAAATCAGAATCCCTGGAGGGAAGACGACGTGCTTTTTGAGAAACACTGTTGAGAAAACTTGGAGAACAGGTATTTTCAGTAGACTGCAACACGATTCTGCTGCCGCCAATGTACAGGGTGTATCAAAAAGAATCACCCGATTTGGCACGTCTATATTTTTGAAATTAATAAACATATACAATGAATTTTGTTTTTGATGAACGGGAAACTCAAAAAGTTTTACACAGGTGTTCAATATGCCCCCTTGAGATCCACGGCATATGTCAGTGAGATATTCCAATTGTTCCCACACTGCAGCGAGCATATCTTGAGTTACAGCTTCCACAGCTGATGTTACGCGATGCCTCAGTTCATTCATTACCGCGCGGGATTAGCTGAGCGGTCTTAGGCGCTGCAGTCATGGACTGTGCGGCTGGTCCCGGCGGAGGTTCGAGTCCTCCCTCGGGCATGGGTGTGTGTGTTCGTCCTTAGGATAATTTAGGTTAAGTAGTGTGTAAGGTTAGGGACTGATGACCTTAGCAGTTTAGTCCCATAAGATTTCACACACATTTGAACAAGTTCATTCATTGCTGTTGGTAATGGAGACACATAAACACAGTCTTTTATCAACCCCCACAAGAAATAATCACATACAGTCAGGTCTGGTGACCAGTAATGTAAGGCTGAACGATCTGGTCCAGTGCCACAGGTCCATCGTTCAGTAAACCGTTGATTTAAAAATTCCCCCCCCCCCTTTCCAGATGCCAGTGTGGTGGTGTCCTATCCTGTTCGTAAATGAAGTCGTTCGAATCAGTCTCCAACTGTAGGAAAAGAAAGTTCTCAAGCATATGGAGGTATGTGCTTCCTGTAACAGTGTTTTTGGCAAGGAAAAATGAACCATACACCTTTTCCCGCGAAACTGCACAAAACACGTTAAATTTTGGAGAATCTGTCTCATTTTGTACAACTCAATGTGGTTGTTCCGTACTCCATATTCTCACATTAAAATGGAATGTTGTCTCGTCACTAAACACTAAGCGTGAAAGAAAATTCTCATCCTCCATCTTGCCAAGAACGAAATTACAGAACTCCACACGTTGTTGTTTATCACCTTCAGGAAGAGCTTGCAGTAGCTGAATTTTGCATGGTTTCGTGTGTAAGCGTTGACGCAACACACACCAGCCGGACATCACGGACTTGTTGAGCTGTCGATCCGCACAGTGAACGGATTCTCCTCGTAAAACTATGGCGGATGCGTTCGACGTCTGTGTCGGACACTCGGGGACGGCCCGGCCATTTGCTTTTACACAAACAAACCGTTTCTCGAAACTATTCACGCCATAGTGGTGGTGGTGGTGGTGGTTAGTGTTTAACGTCCCGTCGACAAAGAGGTCATTAGAGACGGAGCGCAAGCTCGGGTTAGGGAAGGATTGGGAAGGAAATCGGCCGTGCCCTTTCAAAGGAACCATCTCGGCATTCGCCTGAAACGATTTAGGGAAATCACGGAAAACCTAAATCAGGATGGCCGGAGACGGGATTGAACCGTCGTCCTCCCGAATGCGAGTCCAGTGTGCTAACCACTGCGCCACCTCGCTCGGTATTCACGCCATAGTCTAATGTTCTGTGCTGTAGGAGGATCCACACCATACCTTGTACGAAAGTCACGTTGAACAGTTGTTACTGACCCGCACTGCACAAAACGTAGAACACAAAACGCTTTCTGTTGTCCCGACACCACTTTTACTAGAACTGAAGTGGGCGCACACTGCTGCAACCTGGCGGGAACCATGTAAGACTCGAGAGTTTGCTCTTTCCAACAGTACGTTGTTCAAACATACGTCTCAAATAATATAATAGTTATATTTTTTCCAAATCGGACGATTCTTTTTGATACACCCTCTATACTTCGCTCAAGAACCGCGAAGACAAGATAAAAGAAGTTAGGGCTCGTACGGAGGAATATAAACAGTCGTTTTTCCGTCGCTCACCGAGCGAGGTGGCCCAATTGTTAGCACAGTAGACTCGCAGTCGGGAGGGCGACGATTTAGACGCCATCCTGATTGCCCTGGATCGCTTCATGTAAATGCCAGGATGGTTCCTTTCGAAGGAGCGGCCGGCCGGAGTGGCCGAGCGGTTAAAGGCGCTACAGTCTGGAACCCCACGACCGCTACGGTCGCAGGTTCGAATCCTGCCTCGGGCATGGATGTGTGTGATGTCCTTAGGTTAGTTAGGTTTAAGTAGTTCTAAGTTCTAGGGGACTTATGACCACAGCAGTTGAGTCCCATAGTGCTCAGAGACATTTGAACCATTTCGAAGGAGCACGGCTGACTTCTTTCCCCATTCTTCCCTAATCCGATATGGCTGACGATCCCGCTGTTTGGTCCCTTCCATCGAATCAATCGACGAAACAACATTTCCGTCGTTCCATTTGCCGGTGGAATCGGAAAGGAAATCAGTAGTAGTGGTACATGGTACCCTCCAGCATACATCGTACGGTGTCCTAAGGATTATGTATGTAGAGGTAAGTCAGAAAGTAGCCATACTTTTCTTTCGTTGAGCATACGCCTAGAGACAAAAATTTTGTCCGCTATAACCATGCTCAATTTATGAAGTTATTTCATGACTTTTCATTCAGTAATCTTTAATATGTGACATACGGGTAACTCTTAATATCGTAACCCACGGGACTAAAGGTATTGTATTCAGGCACTATCCGAAATTGAAGACAGTAGTCTACTATTAAACATTTGTTCTGTCGAATACCATTCCCCATCTACCACATCAAAATGGTGAAGCGAGTTTTTCGAAACTAGACGACGAGAAAAAAGCAAGGACGGTAATGTTACGTTCATTTTCTCCATAATCGTCTCGAGCTGAAACTTGGTAGGCAGCTCCTTTCATTAATAAGAAATGTTTTTCATATTTTTTATGAAATCAGAGGAAAGCATTTTATATTTTATATTTAAATCCGTTATCGAAATTTGTTTGACGTTTCAAATTACGTTTTAACTTTTTATAGGGCGGTATCTTACGTATTTCCGAACATTTGTGCTTAACTGAGCTTTTCGGCTTTATGTGGAGTAAAAGTAACATAAATAAGACTGTGAGCGACTAAAATGTACCAATTTCTGTAATTTTGGCACCCCACTGTCCAGAAAGTGTAAGAGGTGTAAAATAATTACAGCTGTATGAACACAGCCGGCCGGGGTGGCCGAGCGGTTCTAGGCGCTACAGTCTTGAACCACGAGACCGCTACGGTCGCAGGTTCGAATCCTGCCTCGGGCATGGATGTGTGTGATGTCCTTTGGTTAGTTAGGTTTAAGTAGTTCTAAGTTCTGGGGGACTGATGACCTCAGACGTTTAGTCCCATAATGCTCAGAGCCATTTTGTATGAACACAGACGGATTTCGTTGACTCGGTACACCAAATGTTTATTGTCGGTTCCTTCCCCATTGCAACAGTGCCACAGTATGCACGAGAGTCTTTTTTTGTTATTTTTTAATTTGGCATTCGGCAGCTAACGGCTATATAGCTAGACAAATGTAAGTAACAGACATAGAGTGCAAAACGTGCATGTAAAATATTGAACAACAGGTTTTAGTAATTTAAAGGAAAAGATAGAGGAACTATATAACAATATTAACGGTTAACACTGGTGTTGTGTTACAAATATAAATGTACAAGTACACGTTTGACAAAGGTGTTTGATGAAAAGACTGGGAACAACAGAGCTACAAATGTTCAGAGCCTAAGCTGAAATAATTATACAAATATAATATACATATTAACATGAAACAACTGTCAACGTAGTTCCCACCTCTGCGTCATTACACAAGCGAGTTTTGATGGCTGAGGGGACAGGGTGTGCCACTCGCACGACGGTCTCGTCGTAACGGATATTATACTGCCGACCGCCTGCTTTTTCGTCCTCTGCCTGCAGCTTGTGGTACGCAACAAATAAACGAAGTCTCTCAAACGGCTAAGTGCTTACTGGACAGTTTAAATTTCCCTAATGCAATGCCGCGACCACAGTGGCGGCGGAGAAGTTCGCGACGGATAAAAACGCCTGCATCATACATGCCGTCAAATAGCGCAACTGACACTGGGGGCAGATTTTTGCCCTGTGGTGCAGCGTTATTCTTTTTCGCCTTGCCGCTGTTTCACTGCAGGCCGCGTTTATCGTCGCTCCGCTGTAGAACCACGACTGACATGAATAAAAAGAAGGAATTTTTACGATGTCATATTGAGCTTATAAAAGCAACACGCAGAAAGATAAAATTTCTAATACATTTACAAATAACTGGTAAGTATTAGTCTTCTAACTGCGGCATTGTACAATTTTTTGGATAATGGAAACATAATTTTTATTTGAACAATATGTATTACTATTAAGTTTCCTGGCAGATTCAAGCTGTGTGCTGGACGAGGACTCAACCCTGGGGCCTTTGCTTTTCGCGGGCAAGTTCAAGTTCTCTACCACCTTTTTGTCGTTCTATCTGTCCGTTTCTTCGTCGTTTATTGTTATTAGATATGGCATGTCACCCCTGCAAGTTCATCGTTAACAACTTCACTCCTTTTAGTTTTTTATTGTTACTGAGAGAGGTGGCCAGCGCCTGATCGAATACATTGGGTTACCGTGCTGGCTTTCATCTCCTAGTATCCTTTGAGGTACTGGCGGAAATTAAGCTGTGGGACGGGCCTTGAGTCACGTTTGGGTAGCTTGCCCGCGAAAAACAGAGGTCCCGGGTTCGAGTCCCAGCCCAGCACACGGTTTTAATCTGTCAGGAAGTTCCATATTGCTGCACACTCCGCTGCACAGTGAAAATTTCATTCTGGTATGCTACTATTATTTGCATATGTACCTAGATGACGCAATTTTTTAAATTCGTCTTACTGATCTCCCACATAGATGCTATTCTAGCTCTGTGAACCCTTTTACTTTCTTCAGTCCTCTTCGTCCTTGGTTTCTTCGGAACCACATTTTCTGGAAGTAGTGTTGCTGTACTTGTCTTCAGCACTAAACTGGTTTTATACAGCACTGCAAGCTAGTCCATCCTGTGCAGGCCTCTTCATCTCCGAATAAGCGCTGCAACCTCCATCCATTTGAACCTGCTTACTGCATTCGTCACTTTGCCTCATGTCCACAGTTTTTACACCCCACACTAATGACTCTTGATGTCTCAGAATGAGTCCTGTCAATCATTCCCTTCTTTTAGTCAAGCTATGACACAAATTTCTTTTCTCCTTATTTCTATTCAGTATTTTCTCATTAGTTCAGTTTTCTTCTGTAGCACCACATTTAAAAGGCTTCTTTCCGTCTGAACTGTTTATCGTCCTTGTTTTGCTTCTGTTAATATTCATCTTGTATCCTCATTTCAAGACATTATTCATTCCGTTCAGATGCTCCTCCAAATCTTTTGCTGTCTCTGACAGAATTCAATGTCATCGGCGAACCTCAAAGTTTTTATTTATTCTCCTTAACTTTAATACCTCTTGCAAAATTTTCTTCGGTTTCTTTCACTATTTGCTCTGTGTACAGAATGAATAACATCGGTGATACGCTACATCTCTGTCTTACTCCCTTCTCAACCATTGCTTCCCTTCCATTCCCTTGGCCTCTTATAGCGGCCGTTTGGTTTCTGTATCAGTTGTACATAACTTTTCTCTCCCTGTATTTTACTCCTGCTACCTCCACACTTTGAAGGAGTGGATTTCAGTGAGCAATGTCAGAAGTTTTCTCTAAGCCTACAAATGCTACAAACGTTGTTTTGCCTTTCTTTAAGCAATCTTCTAAAATAATTCGTGGGATCCGTTTTAGCTCTGGTGTTCCTAGATTTCTCCAGGACCCAAACTGATCTTCCCAGAAGCTGACGTCTATCAATTTTACCATCCTTTTGTAAATAATTCTAATCAATATTTTGCAACTGGTTGTACCATCCAACAGCTAACATTTTCACTTAAACAGATTCCTGCGTACTACCTCCAGTGTTTCTTTGGGCTTTCTCGAGGTCCTTTTTAATTTGCTGGGTCCATCGCATATTCTTTAGTATTCCTTACGTCTTATAATTTTAAGTGGTCTCGTTGTTGGCAGTCTTTGAACACGTCCATAAAACCTTAATCTTCGTTTTCTAATGTCTACTGTCAGGTTTGATAATTTCTCTGTTCCTTTATGGGATTTAAGTCTGTATCAGTCCTTTGTTTTCTCTGAACTAAGGATTTTTCACATAATTCTTATTCCTCCAAGATGTGAATAATACGAGGGAAGATCGGAAAGTAACGCACAACAGTTTTCTGTTTCTCTTCAGGTATTTCAGCTGGAATGTTGAAATTTCACGACGATGTAGTGCAGCTCTAGCAAGAGAAGCCTCAACTTCGAAACAAACATGGCACGCATGGCACTGTCGTCAACGTGTGAAGTGCAGCGAAGTGTAGTTCGAAATTTTTGAGCTAGAGGGCATAAGACGAGCGAAATTCACAGGGACATCTGTGGCGTGTATAGGACCGACCCACTGTATGGACCGCAGCAATATCTCCGGGCGATCCGCATGGTGTCCAAGAGGGCCGTGTGAAACCAAGTGATTCGCCACGCTCTGGGCGGCCGGTAACAGCTGCAACCCCGCAGATCGTCGGAGCCATTGAGACAGCGACTTTAAACGACCGGCGTGTGCGTCTGCGAATCTTATCGCAACAGTTCAACTTTTCTATGAAGCAGCGTGCGGTACTCTTCATGACATGTTGAAATTTCGTAAAGTTAGTGCTCGCTGGGCGCCTAAGAATCTGAAAGACAGCCACAAGACCCAGCGAATGATGACAAACTTGGATCACCTCACGCGTTACTCCGCGGGTAGGTATGACTTTCTGACAGAAATCGTGACTGGTGATGAGTCGTGGGCGTACCACTACACGTCCGCAGCCAAGAAGGCCTCTATGTAGAGGAAACATTCTGGTTCCCCAGTAGGAAAAAAATTAAGAGTGGCTCGGTCTGCTAGGAAAGTGCTTGTGACAGTGTTCTGGGATATGCATGGTGTGTTATTTGTGGACTTCGCTGAACACAGGACCATTTGGCCGGCCGCGGTAGCCGAGCGGTTCTAGGCGCTCAGTCCGGAACCGCGCGGCTGCTATGGTCGCAGGTTCGAATCCTGCCTCGGGCATGGATGTGTGTGATGTCCTTAGGTTAGTTAGGTTTAAGTAGTTCTAAGTTCTAGGGGACTGATGAAAATGGCTCTGAGCACTATGGGACTTAACATCTGAGGGCATCAGTCCCCTAGAACTTAGAACTACTTAAACCCAACTAACCTAAGGACATCACACACATCCATGTCCGAGGCAGGATTCGAACCTGCGACCGTAGCGGTAGAGCGGTCCCGAACTGTAGCGCCTTGAACCTCGAGACCACCGCGGCCGGCGGACTGATGACCTCAGATGTTAAGTCCCATAGTGCTTAGAGCCACAGGACCATTGCGAATGCTGCAGCCTACATTAAAGCTTAGTTAAGTTGCGTCGTGCCCTTAATGACAAACGCCATAACATTAATGCTGGCGGTGTCAGACTTCTTCATGACAATACTTGCTCCCATGTTGCTGCTCCTGTTCGTGAGAAAATCGTCAAATACGAGTGGGAGGTGCTCCACCATCGACCATATTGTCTGGAACGTGCACCGTCAGATTATCATCTGTTTGGTTCCGTGAAGAAATTCCTGGCCGGCCAACGTTTTGCGACAGATGCGGAAGTGAAATCTACACCCTGCAGATTGCTGTACTCCAAACCAAACAGACTTTTACGAATAGGACACATTGTAGCTGGTACCACGATTTAATAAATTTGTTGAGAACTTTGGTGACTATGTAGAAAAATAGGAAAAGACGTAAGTTCATTTGTGATTTTTTTGTTTTGTTACCTACTGAACTTTTTGATAGTAAAATTATTGTGCCCTACTTTCCAATCTTTCCTCGTATATAATTATTACAGAAAAATGAATAATGACGCTGAGATAATTTATTAAGCATAACAATATTCCTTCTCCATAAACTATGGGCCTTCCCGAGGTGTGTTGGCGTGAGTGTTTCAACGACACAGATAGCTGTACGATAGGTGGAACCGCAATAGTGGGGTATCTGCAGAGAAGCCAGTGCAACACGTGGTTCCTGGAAAGAGACAGCAGCTTTTTCAATTGTTGCAGGGACGACAGCCTGGTTGACTGACTGAATTGCCCTTGAAGCATTAGCCAAGAATGTCAACGTCTTGCTGTGCTGGTAATATGAATGGCTGAAAGAAGGGCAAATTACAAAAAATGGTTCAAATGGCACTGAGCACTATGGGACTTATGAGCGGAAGTCATGAGTCCCCTAGAACTTAGAACTACTTAAACCTAACTAACCTAAGGACATCACACACATCCATGCCCGGGGCAGAATTCGAACCTGCGATCGTAGCGGTCGCGCGGTTCCCTACTGAAGCGCCTAGAACCGCTCGGCCACTCAGGCCGGTGGCAAATTACAGCCGTTATCTTCCCCAAGGGCATGTAGTTCTTCTGTGTGGTTAAATGATGATTTCATCCTCTTGAGTAAATTATTCCGGAGGTTAAAAAGTCCTCCATTCGGATTACTCAGATGGATCTTGTTATCGGGAAAAACAAAACAGGCATTCTACAGGTTGGAGTGTGAAGTGTTAGATCCCTTAACCAGGGAGGGAGGTTAGAGAGTTAAAAATGGGAAATGGAGAAGCAGAAGTTAGATGTTGTGGGAATTAGTGAAGTGCGTTGGCAGGAACAACAGAATAGCTCCGGTCAAATGAGTCCAGGGCTATAAATACAAAATCAAATAGAGAAGGCAGAAGCATAATAACGAATAAGAAAATAAGAATGCAGTTAAGCTATAATAAACAGCATAGTGAACGCCGTATCGTAGCCAAAACAGACGCGAAGACAAACCTAACCACAGTTGTACACGTTTACGTGCCAGCTAGCTCCACAGATGACGAAGAGATTGAAAGAATGTGTGATGAGATGAAGGAAATTATTCAGTTGGTTAAGAGACAGGAAAATTTAATTTTGATGGAGGACTGGAATTCGTTAGCAGGAAAAGGAAGATAAGGAGAAATAACTCACAGAATTTTGCACAGAACTGAATTTAGTCATCGCTAACACTTGGTCTAACAATTATGTAAGAAGGTTGTGTACGTGGAAGAGAGCTCCAGACGCTGGCAGGCTTCAAACTGATTATACAGGGTTATTCACGAAGATATGCAAACATTTTAATATGTTGTTCTACAAGTAGAACTAAAGAGAAAACTTCATATAACATAGGTCCGCAATTGTTTAGTTACGGCTAATAAAAGATTTTGCCTGGAATTTAGCAAAAAAAAATGGTTCAAATGGCTCTGAGCACTATGGGACTTAACTTCTGTGGTCATCAGTCCCCTAGAACTTAGAACTACTTAAACCTAACTAACCTAAGGACATCACACACAGCCATGCCCGAAGCAGGATTCGAACCTGTGACCGTAACGGTCACGCGGTTCCAAACTGAAGCGACTTTAACCGCACGGCCACACCGGCCGGCGGAATTTAGCAACTTCGCTAATATGAAGCCATCACAAAACTGTACCAGATTAAAGTAAAGCACGATCTTCATTTGTTTTGTTGTTATTGGTGTGGCGAATCTAATAAAACATGTCTCAGACGTGTAACTGCAGTAGTTCTTCAGCACATCCAGAGAAGCAAAGATAATTATACAAGTAAATTAGTTTACTTCCATTAAGAATGTAACGAGTTGGTTTTCGGTATTGTTCAGTGAAAGAAAAAAATAACAACAGTGCATTTAAGTGAAACCACTTAAACTATGGCCATTAAAAATACTACACCAAGAAGAAATGAAGATGATAAACGGGTATTCATTGGACAAATATATTATACTACACTGACATGTGATTACATTTTCACGCAATTTGGGTGCATAGATCCTGACAAATCAGTACCCACAACAACCACCTCTGTCCGTAATAACGGCCTTGATACGGCTAGGCATTGAGTCAAACAGAGCTTGGATGGCATGTACAGGTACAGCTGCCCATGCAGCTTTAACACGATACCACAGTTCATCAAGAGTAGTGACTGCCGTATTGTGACGAGCCAGTTGCTGGGCCACCATTGACTAGACTTTTTCAGTTGGTGAGAGATCTGGAGAATGTGCTGGCCAGGGCAGCAGTCGAACATTTTCTGTATCCAGAAAGGATCGTACGGGACCTGCAACATGCGGTCGTGCATTATCCTGCTGAAATGTCGGGTTTCGCAGGGATCGAATTAAGGGTAGAGCCACGGGTGGTAACACATCTGAAATGTAACGCCCACCAATGGCACCCAATACCATCACTCTGGATGATACGCCAGTATAGCGATGACGAATACACGCTTCCAATGTGCGTTTACCTCGATGTTGCCATACACGGATGCGACCATCATGATGCTGTAAACAGAACCTGGATTCATCCGAAAAAATGACGTTTTGCCATTCGTGCACCCAGGTTCGTCGTTGAGTACACCATCGCAGGCGCTCCTGTCTGTGATGCAGCGACGAGGGTAACCGCAGCCATGGTCTCCGAGCTGATAGTCCATGCTGCTGCAAACGTCGTCGAACTGTTCGTGCAGATAGTTGTTGTCTTGCAAACGTCCCCATTTGTTGACTCAGGGATCGAGACGTGGCTGCACAATCCGTCACAGCCATGCGGATAAGATGCCTGTCATCTCGACTGCTGGTGATACGAGGCCGTTCGGATCCAGCACGGCGTTCCGTATTACCCTCCTGAACCCACCGATCCATATTCTGCTAACAATCATTGGATCTTGACCAACGCGAGCAGCAACGTCGCGATACGACAAATCGCAATCGCGATAGGCTACAATCCGACCTTTATCAAAGTCGAAACGGGATGGTACGCATTTCTCCCCCTTACACGAGGCATCACAACAACGTTAAACCAGGCCACGCCGGTCAACTGCTGTTTGTGTATGAGAAATCGGTTGGAAAATTTCTTCATGTCACCACGTTGTAGGTGTCGCCACCGGCGCCAACCTTATGTGAATGCTATGAAAAGCCAATCATTTGCATATGACAGCATCTTCTTCCTGTCGGTTAAATTTCGCGTCTGTAGCACGTCATCTTCGTGGTCTGGCAATTTTAATGGCCAGTAGTGAAGTAACTGTTGAGGTTGTAGATTATTTATGAAATTGAGATGCCTTTCAAATTTAAGACAGAGTAATACGTCGACATGGTGTTTATTTATGTGAATGTATTGTGAAATTGTATGTACACTCTACAACTTCCAGCCGGCCGCGGTGGCCGTGCGGTTCTAGGCGCTCCAGTCCGGAGCCGCGTAGTTGCTACGGTCGCAGGTTCGAATCCTGCCTCGGGCATGGATGTGTGTGATGTCCTTAGGTTAGTTAGGTTTAAGTAGTTCTAAGTTCTAGGGGACTGATGACCACAGCAGTTGAGTTCCATAGTGCTCAGAGCCATTTGAACCATCTACAACTTCCTTAACACTGAGCTTTGTTTTTTCCGGTTTAACATGAATTCACATGTGCTATGGTTTTAATAAAAGCAGATCATCTTGTAACACCCCACCAGTCACTTATCTGGTTTTGGTGTCTGTTCACCCCAACTAATTGATTAACAGATCAACAGTGAGTGCAAAACTGCCGCAATGTTGGATAACGGAAAGAAAGTAATAAGGCCCTGTGACTCCTAATTGAACTGCGGTGGCAGTGTTGACATTAATTGATTCAGAATTGATCCCTTTTAATTAAAAAGGGGTGAACATTGATGTTATATTCAGCTATTGAACACCAGATGCAAATGTTGAACATAAAATTAATAGAGAAAGTGACTTGGGATTTCAACTACTTGATTGAAAACAGATGCAGTCGATTAGCACAGATTTATTTTAACTCACGACCTTCAATCATTACATTACATGACTCCCCTAACAGGCAGTGGTAATAAATTGCGTTTGCGTGGAGTAAAGCGCGATAAATCAAAAGTAATTCCTATCGACTGACCCAGGCGTAATGCGAAGCGCGAGAAGCATTCTTCAATACACGGCCCATGAAACCCTCGTGGAAACTTTGCCGACGTGATCCAACAAATTAATCAGTGGCCGGAGCGCGCACAATATCACCGAATACAGCTTGGCGGAGCGGTGTCGTTGTGCGGACATCGGCCGACCTCGTGGTGCTGCAAGGCTGCGCTCGTCTATTCACTCCTAGCTGTCTTGCTCAGTACATAGCTGAACCAAAACTTCCTATCTCCAAGCTCAATCGTTCCATTTGCTAAGTCCTAAACTGCAGAGATGCTCACTCTTTCTCAGGCAAGCTGAGTAAGGAACACCACGCCCACACTCTAGGGAAGCTGGGAACGGAAGGCCCCTACTGAGACTTCTCCCAGTCTGCTCTTCACCTCGGTTTCCCCTCCAGAAAAATCACTTACACCAATTGCAGCGCACGTCACCTTAATTATGCGTCGCTTCCCAGCGCCGACCAATGCCTGCTCTGGGAAGTGAACAAACTCCCACAAAATTTCTCTTCCTCTCAACATTTGCTATTTAGCTCCTCCCAGGCCACCCATCAAGGTTAGCGTCTGCACAAAACACCAAATTTTCCACAATTCTGACTCCCAGGAGAGTACTTCAAATTCCTTGGTCCTATGTTCCCATCGGAGGCCGGCGTATTTCATTCTGTCGCTCTTCACCTGATTTACTTCAGACTCTGCAGACCGTGAATTCAGCATGAAGTTGCTATAGTCACGAACACGCATATTTTGGCCTCTGTTGACCGCTCCACCGTAGCTTTGCGCGGCTTTCTCGCGTGTTTCACTGAAAACAGGACGACGGAAATTTATCAACAGGTGTACAAGTTCTCCATCTGCTTCCCGGTACACCGGCATGGGGTCAACCACCCACTCACTGTCACTCATCTTAAGGCAACTGGAAGCCGCGCCCTGTTACCACTTTCTCAGAGCTTGAGCCGCCCTAAGCTGCCTATTGTCGCTTCCCTCTGCTGCTCCCCAGCCGGCCACGGTCAACTCGAATACTTCCCTGGGATAAACTAGCCTCCAGTAAATCTACACGTTTCCACGAAGTTTTCATGTCATGTGAATTACTTTAAAACCATCACCCGACATTAATTATTCCAATACGTCCATACCATACCCTCTACAAGATGCATTGTGCCTTGTCAGTCATTTTTGTTCAGCCCTACTGTTCGCTCAACGTGAGTTAGGTGATCTTTCATGACTTCAGATAAGGGGCATAGTTCTTGCCATCTCACAATCTGACACATTCAGTTAACATTATTACCATCATTTTTCCAAAATTAAATTCTCTACAACTTCTGTTGAAAACTTTGTGCAATTGTCTGGAATTTAAAAAACAAATTAGGCCAAGTAGGTTATAAATTGCCGCGCGGGATTAGCCGAGCGGTCCGAGGGGCTGCAGTCATGGACTATGCGGCTGATTCCGGCGGATGTTCGAGTCCTCCCTCGGGCATGGATGTGTGTGTTTGTCCTTAGGATAATTTAGGTTAAGTAGTGTGTAAGCTTAGGGACTGATGACCTTAGCAGATAAGTCCCATAAGATTTCACACACATTTGAACATTTGATTTGGTAATAAATTAAAAATTTTATGAAATTACTTCTTTGCTTCTCTGGATGTTGTGGAAAACTACTGCAGATACACATCTGGGACATGTTTTATTAGATTCACCAGATCAATAACAACAAAATAAATGGAAATCGTGCTTTACTTTAAACTCGTACAGTTTTGCGATGACTTGAAATTAGCGAAGTTGCTAAATTTCAGGCAAAATCTTTTATTAGCCGTGATTGCGTAACTAAACATTTGCGGACCTATATTTATATGAACTATTTTCTTTACTTTTACTTGTAGAATAACATACGAGGTGCGGCTAGAAAAAAACCGGACTGATGCTGGAAAAAACATTTATTTACAATTATTTACAATTTCATGTTATCTCCTTCAATGTACTCTCCTCCTCGGTCTCTACACCGCTCCATACGAATTTTCCACTGTTCATAGCAATGCTGCAGATAATTTTCGGTAAGTCCGTACATTACTTCCGTCGCTTTTTCTTTTACTGCTTCAACAGTCTCAAATCTAGTTCCTTTCAATGCTGACTTGACTTTAGGGAAAAGAAAAAAGTCACAGGGGGCCAAATCAGGTGATTAGGGTGGATGATCTAAGATGGGAATGTTGTGTTTTGCCAAAAACGTCTTCACTGACAACGCACTGTGAGCTGGGGCATTGTCTTGGTGAAGGATCCATGACTTTTTTCTCCACAAATCGTTCCGTTTTCTCCGTACTCGCTCACGTAGGGTTGCCAGGACGCTAATGTAGTAATGCTGATTCTCTGTTTGTCCCTCTGGTACCCAATCAATGTGCACAATCCCTTTGATGTCAAAAAAAAAAAACAATCATCATTGCCTTGAATTTCGATTTTGACATTCGTGCTTTTTTTTGTCGTGGAGAACCAGGAGTTTTCCAATGCATCGATTGGCGTTTAGTTTCGGGATCGTAAGTAAAAAACCACGATTCATCGCAAGTAATAACATTTTGTAAGAAGGTGGGATCACTTTCAATGTTTTCCAGGATGTCAGAACAAATCATTCTTCGGCGTTCCTTCTGTTCAATTGTGAGACACTTTGGAACCATTTTTGAACACACTTTGTTCACGTTGAAACTTTCATGAAGAATCTGCCGAACACTTTCCTTGTCAACTCCTGTTAACTCAGACACTGCTCTGATTGTTAAACGGCGATCTTGTCGAACAATTTTACCGATTTTTTCAATGTTTGCATCAGTTTTTGCTGACAATGGTCTGCCAGTGCGAGTGTCATCACTGGTGTCTTCGCGGCCATCTTTAAATCGTTTAAACCACTCAAACACTTGTGTTCGCGATAAACCATCATCGCCGTACACTTGTTGTAACATTACAAACGTTTCACTTGCAGATTTTCCTAGTTTGAAACAAAATTTGATGTTAACACGCTGTTCTTTCTGTACACTCAACATTTTGCGACGCACAGACAAAACGTCAAGTACTTAAAACAGACGCCACGGGCAGACTGAGTGCAGGAGGCAGATGAAACTCGAGCAGTAGGCGGAGCGAGAGTCACGTGACAGGCCACGCGACTTTCAGCCTTATTGCATTCGTTTTATTGTTTCACCAGTACTAGTCCGGTTTTTTTCTAGCTACACCTCGTATTGAAATGTTTGCATATCTTCTTGAATCACCCTGTATAATGGCAAGGCAGAGATTTCGGAACCGGAAGTGACAATTATAAGACAGCTCCAGAGGCAGATGTGGACTCTAAGCATAATTTGGTGGTTAAAACTTAAGAAATAGTGAAATGGTAGGGAATTAAGTTGATGAGAAATTTGGTAAGTAGAGAGATTAAGAGATTATAGCGAGTTTGAGAGTGAGCATTAGAAGACGTTTCACTGAAATAGTGGAAGGTATATACTAGCAAATGATGAATGGGTAGCTTTCAGAGACGAAATTGTGAAGGCAGCAGACGATCAAATACGAGGGAAGATCGTGCAGCTAACCATCATTTTTCACTTATAAATTTACTCTAAAAAATCTCTCAGTGTCTTGTAGTATCAATGTGAGTTACTAATAATGTTAACGTAAGTATCGCTTATAGACAGAATCTAAGAAGGGCGCTCAATAAGTACTTCAACACATTTTTTCTGAAAGTGGGTTGGCTTCATTCAGGATTCCAATACACCATCTTATTCAACACATCTACATCTAAATCTATCCGATTACTCTGCTATTCACAATAAAAGGCCTGGCAGAGGGTTCAATGAACCACCTTCAAACTGTCCCTCTACCATTCGACTCTCGAACGGCACGCGGGAAAAACGAGCACTTAAATTTTTCTGTGCGAGCCTTGATTTCTCTTATTTTATCATGAGGATCATTTCTCCCTATCTCCGTTCAGTGCGAGGGACCAACACCACCTTACTAGGACGGCCTATATGCCCACATTGTACCACCTACTGGTCGACGTCGGAGTCAACGTCTTGCTGCATCAATAACCTCCCCATTATCCACGTATTGCTTCCTGCGGATTGCATCCTTTACTGGGACAAACAG
The DNA here is from genome assembly GCF_023864345.2 of Schistocerca serialis cubense. NCBI lineage: Eukaryota > Metazoa > Arthropoda > Insecta > Orthoptera > Acrididae > Schistocerca > Schistocerca serialis. The sequence goes on along the minus strand of NC_064640.1, from coordinate 696,356,254 downwards.
ATGGAAGTCGGAAGGTGCGAGGTCCTGGGAATAGGGTGGCGAGGCACCCATTGTGATCCATCGATCACCTCGAATGAGAGTGTCAACACGCTCCACCATAGCAGGCGTCACAGCTGTTTGATGCCGGCCGGTACTCGGGAGATCGGACAGGTTTGCGCGACTTTGTTGCAATGACAGAGGCCTCGCCAAACGACTTACCGTGCTTTTGTTCACTGCCAAGTGTTCAAAGACATTCTACAAGCGCCTATGAATATCTGCGATGCTCTGGTTTTCCGCCAAAAGAAACTCAATGCCTGCTCTCTGATTGGAACACACCTTCGTTACAGACGCCATTTTGAAGGCTACGTAAATCGCCGCTGCCTATAGGAACATCACGTGACTGTATGGGCTTAAGCGGATATTCCCCGATATCCCACAACAAATTTCGAATATTTTAACAGAAACTGGCCGCGAAAAAATGTGGTGCATTACTTACTGAACTCTCCCGTTACGAAAAGGCAAGGTGTAGTATAAACCTTTGTAAAACACAAGAAAATGGTTGAAATGGCTCTGAGAACTATGGGACTTAACATCTTAGGTCATCATTCCCCTAGAACTTAGAACTACTTAAACCTAACTAACCTAAGGACATCACACACATCCATGCCCGAGGCAGGATTCGAACCTGCGATCGTAGCAGCAGCGCGGTTCCGGACAAAAGCGCCTAGAGCCGCTCGGCTACCGCGGCCGGCGATAACACAAGAGTTATTGAATTTAATAGATGTCTGGAGAAACTATAAATATGCAGCAAATGAATCACGTGAAAGGAAACAGGCGTATAAAAACTAAAGATTTACACGAAGAGCAAAATAGCTGAGCGGGAATGTTTAGATGAAAATGCAGGGCTGCAGAAACATATATAAGGGGTGATCAAGAACTTCCCGTTAGAAGGCCGTACAGTCCAGAATTGATATGCCAATCAGGCAAAATAACCGCGAGCACTGAGGCAATAATCATACCTACGCACCAGATTGCGACATCTGCAACAATCCGATGCCTTGGGGTCACTGTTATCCATTATCCTCCATACAGTCCCGACTTGGTGCCATCCGATTTTCATCTGTTCCCAAAACTTAAAGAGCACCCTCGAGGACTTCCCTTTGGCAGTGACGAATCGGTGCATGCAGCCGTGAAGTTGTGGCTCCGTCAAGAATGTCAAGCACTCTACAGTGGCGGTGGCGACAAACTAATCTCTCGTTGGGAGAAATATGTTGGTCACCAGGGCAACTATGTTGAGAAATGAGAGAAATGAATGTGTGGACATGAAGAATAGAAAGGAAGGAAGCTTGGGTTTAACGTCCCGTCCACATCGAAATCATTAGAGACGGAACGCGAGCTCTGTTTGTGTCAAGGATGGGGAAGGAAATCGGCCGTGCCCTTTCTAAGGAACCTGCCTGGCATTTTCCTTAAGTGAAATCGTGCAAAACTTAAACCTCGGTAGCTGGACTAGGTGTGAACCGTCGTCCTCCCGAATGCGAGTCCCGTGAGCTAACCACTGCACCATCTCGCTCAGTGGCGTGACAATAAGGATGTAGACTGTTAATAACGTTTCCTTTATTTAAGAAGCCTTAAGAGTTTTCGCACAAAAAATTCGGAGGCACTATTTTCAGAACGACCTCGTAGTTGCCGAGGTGTGGCCGAGGTTTTTCCGGCGTTGTCCAACAAGGGTGGACAATATTTCATATAGTTGGGCCATGTCTGCCTTTGTCCTCGTCTGTATGTGCTTCCTTCTCACTCTCAGCCTTGCTTCCGCTTTCTCATATCGACAGCGCTACAGTGCTAAGTCACGTAATCCGAGCGGTAAAGAACGTAAATGTCGCACTGCATTGTTGGCTAGGATATCCCACTCGGTCGGGCCATCCGTCTTCCAGTACGGACGTTCTTCCTACGCGCTTATTAGCCCCTTTCCTTGCGGGTATGTGAGAGTTGTGTCGCACGTGTATTTATGGAGTGAAGGCGAATGTAACAGATGAGTCTACAATGCAGAGTTTTGTTTGTGTTGTATGATGATGATGATGATGATGATGAAAAGAGGCAGTTTCTGTATTTCACCCCCCTCCCCCTCCTCTATAGGAAGGGACTGGTTAGGAGATAAAGATGTCATCAATCCAAGTTTAAAGTGCATTTTGGTGCCGGCCAGTGTGGCCGAGCGGTTCTGGACGCTACAGTCTGGAACCGCGTGACCGCTACGGTCGCAGGTTCGAATCCTGCCTTGGGCATGGATGTGTGTGATGTCCTTAGGTTAGTTAGGTTTAAGTAGTTCTAAGTTCTAGGGGAGTGATGACCTCAGATGTTAAGTCCCATAGTGCTCAGAGCCATTTGAACCATTTTGCATTTTCGTCGACAAAGAAATTTTCTTGAAGATTTTTTAATAAGGAGCAAGGAAGGTAAACATTTGAGAGCACAAAGCTAGAAGAATAAGTGCAGTAGGGGAAGCTTTCCAGCCAAGCTGCTAAATAGATTCTTTTGTGAAATCAGCAGAGCGCAGACGAGCGTATTCGTACAGTAGCAACACTTGTCACAGTTTCCTTGGCCGCTTCTCTTATATAGCGACCGAAAGGCATCTCAGTTGGTCGCAGCAGATTCCAACTACGATGGGCACACACATAGAACGCAGTTCATAACAGAAAAAAAAAATTTTTTGTGCCAGCAGATGCATGAAGTTACCTTTTGAGACGTTACACTGGCCTCTGCTTCAGAACTATTTTGGTTAGGGCCGACCATTATTTTCTTTTTACGAAGTTAGTGAACAGTGGTTCAAATACCCATCTGTTCATCCCGATTTAAGTTTTCCGTTATGTCTTTAAATTGATTACGGCAAATGCTGAAATCTTTCCTTTGACAGAGCACATTCAATTTCCGTCCCTACCCTTCCCAATCATACCTTCTGCTTCATGTTTAACGACCTCGTAGACGACGGAAAGTTTAACCTTAAGCTTCCTTTCTTTAATTTTTACTCAACATTGTGCAGTGAATACGAGAGTCTCAAGAAATTGAATTGATTGCTGTTCCTCACATTTGCAAGTAATAGGGTGGACCTTATCTACACCCACATCAGCCTCTGAAAGCCACCTAACGGTGTGTGGCGGAGGGTACGTTCGGTGCCACTATCTGCCTCCCCCCCCCCCCCCCTTCCGTGTTCGACCTGCAAATGGCGTGTGGGTAGGATGATTGTCGGGAACCCTCTTAGCTCTAACGTCTGGAATTTTCTTGACGTAGTCATTTCACGAAATGTTTGTGGGAGAAAGTACAAGTAATGTGTTGTGCCACACTTCCCAGGAAACGCTCCTTCGGAATTTCAATAGAAAAGCTTTCCGTGATGCAGAACGCCTCTCTTGCAGCGTCTGCCACTGGGGTGTGTTGAGCATCCCTGCAATACTCTCGCTTCATTTACACGATCCCGCGATCAAACACACCACTCTTCGTTCGATTTAATCTACATCTGCTATCAGTCCTACCTGGTAAGGATCTCAACCTGGAAACAATAATTAAGAATCGGTTGGACAAGCGCCTTGTAACCCACTTCCTTCGTGGATGAGTTACTTTTCTTAAGATCCTTCCTATGAATATCAGTGTGGTTCAAATGGCTCTGACCACTATGGGACTCTACATCTGAGGTCATCAGTCCCCTAAAACTTAGAACTACTTAAACCTAACTAACCCAAGGACATCACACACATCCATGCCCGAGGCAGGATTCGAACCTGCGACCGTAGCGGTCACGCGGTTCAAAACTGAAGCGCCTAGAACCGCACGGCCACACCGGCCGGCAATTTCAGTCTGGCAACTGATTTTCCTACTATTTGCCTCTTTTTGTCATTCCACCTAAGGTCGCTATGGATAGTTACTCCTAGATATTTTAAGGTAGATACTGTTTCCAGCGATTTGTCATCATTAGTGTAGTTGCACGGTAGTGGAATTCTTTTCCTAAGTATGCGCAGTACGTTACATTTATTTCCGTTCAGGTCAACTGCTAGAGCCCATACCACCGTATTGGTAAACCATGAAAACGTCATTCATCAAAGCCCCTTAGTCTTACTGAATATGGCGACCAATTCACGTGGAGTCGATCCTACTTGAAATGAGAATAATACACACATCACAAAAAGTTTTGCATCATCTCGGTTCCGAGAACTCCTGAAGATAGACGTTGACTGTGGATATTGTATCACAGACACAGTCCCTTTTTGTTCAGAGATGTCACTAAACCCGCAGATGTAAACAACCATGAGTGAGCAGCGCCTATTAGACGGAGGGGGTCCGACAGCCGATCAGTTCCAGTCATTCCACAAGGAAGGAGGTACACGGCTCGTGTGTACCGCGCATACACGGTCAATACAGCGGTTAGATCGCAACCGCATTGTTACTTTGTGTCAGGAAGGGCTCTCAACAAGGGAAGTGTCCAGGCGTCTCGGTGTGAACCAAAGCGATATAGGAGATACAGAGAGACAGGAACTGTCGATGACATGCCTCGCTCAGGCCGCCCAAGGGCTACTACCGCAGTGGATGACCGCTACCTGCGGATTATGGCTCGGAGGAACCCTGACAGCAACCCCACCATGTTGAATAATGCTTTTCGTGCAGCCACAAGACGTCGTGTTACGACTCAGACTGTGCGCAATAGGCTGCATGATGCGCAACTTCACTCACGACGTCAATGGCGAGGTCCATCTTTGCAACCACGACACCATGCAGCGCGGTACAGATGGGCACATCAACATGCCGAATGGACTGCTCTGGTCTGGCATCACGTTCTCTTCACCGATGAGTGTCGCATATGCCTTCAACCAGACAATCGTCGGAGACGTGTTTGGAGGCAACCCGGTCAGGCTGAACGTCTTAGACACACTTTCAAGCGAGTGCAGCAAGATGGACGTTCCCTGATGTTTTGGGGTGGCATTATGTGGGGCCGACGTACGCCACTGGTGGTCATGGAAGCCGCCGTAACGGCTGTACAATACGTGAACGCCATCCTCCGACCAATAGCGCAACCATATCGGCAGCATATTGGGGACGCATTCTTCTTCATGGACGACAATTCGCGCCCCCATAGTGCACATCTTGTGAATGACTTCCTTCAGGATAGCGGCGTTGCTCGACTAGAGTGGCCAGCATGTTCTCCACACATGAACCCTATCGAACAAGCCTGGGATAAATTGGAAAGGGCTGTCTATGAACGACGTGACCCACCAATCACTCTGAGGTATCTACGCCGAATCGCCTTTGAGGAGTGGGACAATCAGGAGCAACAGTGCCATGATAAACTTGTGGATACTATGCCACGACGAATACAGGCATGCATCAATGCAGGAGGACGTGCTACTAGGTATTAGAGGTACCGGTGTGTACAGCAATCTGGACCACCGCGTCTGAAGGTCACTCTGGTTGTACAACATGCAATGTGTGGTTTTAATGAGTAAAAAAAGGCTCGGGAATGATGTTTATGTTCGTCTCTATTCCAGTTTTCTGTACAGGCTCCGGAATTCTCGGAACCGAGGTGATGAAAAACTTGTTTTGATGTATGTATTTTCTGACGCGATTTCTTCCATGCACTTATCCCATAAACGGCACATATCTTTCCAGCTGCCTCCACTGCCTGCAATCCTTTATTAAATCCAAAGGAAAAAAAGTCACAAACGTTAAAATTTTTCCCGTCTCACGCTCGGTTTTCTAGCGCTTGAACAAGCATTCTCACAATCTTAAAATGTGCAACATTCAATAAGTCATTGCAAGAACAATTTTGAACATGAAATAAAAAATGACGATTGATAAATACACTTATAGTAAGCCTTGCCTACGCTGTTATACGGGAGCAAACTTCGTTCACAAAAATAAGAAAGAGAGAGTACTCGATATCTGGCCTTTGTGTTTACTCTGTGCCAGATTTAACACTAGACCGTATGTACATACCATAGTACAGCAGCTCAAGTCGAAATCAACACTTCCTGCAGAAATATATGCATCCTGCCGTGCTGCTAGTTCTTGCAGCTGGTTGTTATGAGATTTTATTTCAGAGAATAGAACCTCAAGTCAAATGTAAGTATTGGGTGTTCAAGGCAGCTAGTGAATATCGATATGGACGAACAAGTAAATGAATATCATACAATGTAGGCTTTCACGGCCGGTGTTGTCCTCAGTTAAAACTTCCGGGCTGAGAGGCCGTGGTCGATGTATAAAATTTCCACCTGACGTTTCGTCTCCATCTGTGGGAGACATCTTCTGAGGTCGTCCGGCTACTGCCACTGAGGGCTGCTGGTACTCTCGCATTTATAGAGCGCATAGAGGGCACCACCATTCGTCACGTGATGCCGACGGTATGCCTATCTTTGGAAGGCGTCATCATTCTCGATTAAGAGTAATCGATTGTCATTCTGCTGGCGCAACGTCGACATCCATATTTTGTCCAACTTTAAAACTTCCTCTTTTCTATTGAAATTGTTGTGGTGCTTGTGAATTTCTATTGCTTCTCTATACATGTTACTGTGATAATGGGATGTTCGTGCTAGAATGCTTGTCTCATTAAATTTAATTTCATGATTCCCATCTCGAAAAACATGCTCAGCTACGGCCGATTTTTCGATGTGTCCTAAGCGACAGTTTCTTTTATGTTCGGCTAAGCGGGTGTTTACACTTCTTTTCGTTGTTCCAATATATACTTGTCCACAACTGCATGGAATTTTGTGTATCCCAGGTGTTGCTAGGGGATGTCGGGCGTCTTTTGCAGTTCTTAAATGTTCCTTAATCTTCTTGGTGGGTCTGAAGATTGTTTCGATCCCATACTTGGCCAGAACTTTCCCGACACGGTCCGTAACCTTATTAATAAACGGTAGGAAAACTTTTCCAGTAGGTGTCCGTTGTTGCTCTGGACTTCTGGCTTCTTTTCTTCTTTGATGGAGGGCACGATCAATTTCCTTACTTGTATATCCGTTTTTGATGAGGGCTGACCGTACGTGATTCAGTTCATCTTGTAAGTAAGCCGGCTCGCAGATTTTGTTGGCTCTGTCCACCAAAGTTTTAATGACACCTCTTTTTTGCCTAGGATGATGGTTAGATTCCTTGTGGAAGTATCGATCCGTGTGAGTGTTCTTTCTTTCTATATGCCTTGTGGCCCAGCGTCCCATCCACCCGTTTAATTACCGATACATCCAGGAAATTGAGTTGACCATTGCTCTCTTTCTCCATCGTAAACTGTATCTTCGGGTTAATGCTGTTCAGGTACACCAAGAAGACATCCAACTCTTCTTCACCATGAGTCCACACTACAACTGTGTCATCAACATAGCGGTACCATTTAGTAGGCTTTTTTCTGGCAGTCTGCAGCGCTCGCTGTTCGAAGATCTCCGTAAATAAATTGGCAACAGCTGGGCTGAGAGGGCTTCCCATCGCCACCCCGTCGATCTGTTCGTAAAACTCGTTGTTATGCTGGAAATAAGTTGTCGTCAGGCAGTGTTTAAATAAAGCCCCTATGTCAGTCGTAAAACATAGTGGCTTTATTTAAACACTGCCTGACGACAACTTATTTCCAGCATAACAACGAGTTTTACGAACAGATCGACTGGGTGGCGATGGGAAGCCCTCTCAGCCCAGCTGTTGCCAATTTATTTATGGAGATCTTCGAACAGCGAGCGCTGCAGACTGCCAGAAAAAAGCCTGCTAAATGGTACCGCTATGTTGATGACACATTTGTAGTGTGGACTCATGGTGAAGAAGAGTTGGATGTCTTCTTGGTGCACGTGAACAGCATTAACCCGAAGATACAGTTTACGATGGAGAAAGAGAGCAATGGCAACTCAATTTCCTGGATGTATCGGTAATTAAACGGGTGGATGGTACGCTGGGCCACAAGGCATATAGAAAGAAAGAACACTCACACGGATCGATACCTCCACAAGGAATCTAACCATCATCCTAGGCAAAAAAGGGGTGTCATTAAAACCTTGGTGGACAGAGCCAACAAAATCTGCGAGCCGGCTTACTTACAAGATGAACTGAATCACCTACGGTCAGCCCTCATCAAAAACGGATATACAAGTAAGGAAATTGATCGAGCCCTCCATCAAAGAAGAAAAGAAGCCAGAAGTCCAGAGCAACAACGGACACCTACTGGAAAAGTTTTCCTACCGTTTATTGATAAGGTTACGGACCGAGTCGGGAAAGTTCTGGCCAAGTATGGGATCGAAATTATCACACGCGCATGTATAGAGAAGCAATAGAAATTCACAAGCACCACAACAGTTTCAATAGAAAAGAGGAAGTTTTAAAGTTGGACAAAATATGGATGTCGACGTTGCGCCAGCAGAATGACAATCGATTACTCTTAATCGAGAATGATGACGCCTTCCAAAGATAGGCATACCGTCGGCATCACGTGACGAATGGTGGTGCCCTCTATGCGCTCTATAAATGCGAGAGTACCAGCAGCTTCAGTGGCAGTAGCCGGACGACCTCAGAATATGTCTCCCGCAGATGGAGACGAAACGTCAGGTGGAAATTTTATACATCGACCACGGCCTCTCAGCCCGGAAGTTTTAACTGAAGTAAATGAATACTTTGAATAGGCTGTAATCAACCTCCAGGGGATCAGATTCTTATCCAGCGTGGAGCAGCCTTACGACAAAATCATTAAGCAGTGCTCTTTTTCCTCGGTGCTCTGTGGGAGTGGTTCTCTAGCTTTGTACGCGTATGGTCTTAGTTCGATTCACACATCAGGCAACTTTTTCACGAAACACGATCAGACTCATTTCACCTCTGGTAATGCCAGTTGACAACGTAGGGTTGCATCGTGGTTCCAAAGACACATAAAGCATGATACCCCTTCGATACCTACTGTAGAATTGTCGGTGTAGGTTGAGCCAGGACAAAGGTGGAAGTCACAGTAAGTTTAAACTCTGTCACCAATAAGTTTTATGACACGAGATATTTTGTTTCATGTAAGAGCTAATCATTATGTATTGTCACAGGGCACTTACTTAAAATTTTATTTGACCTTGTGATGTTGAAAATCTTGGTGCTGTGTTGGGATTCGATCTCAGATCTCCCCTTTTGCCATATCTGACCCATTTGGCGCTGTATAATTCTGTCGTTTCGTTGTTTCCTCAAGATTCGAAACTCCTCCGGGTCACCACGGGACGCACGTGTTTGGGTACAAAAGTTTTCATCGTGCCATTTCAAGTTGTAGTGCATGGCAAACCATAGATGAAAATTAATTCTTATTTTTAACGCCTCTCCCTGCGTTGTCAACAATAACGAGTGATGCCTGTTTCGATTCCCAGTTCGATACAAACTTTTCGTTGTATCATTTCAGGTCGAAACATGCCACTCCTAGTTGCTGGTGAAATAGGATTCGAAAGTCAACGACTCTTCGTGTGCAGTGAATAACGTGGTACATGCAGTGTTCGATTCCAACTTAGCACAGAAATTTTCGTCACGTTATTTCCATTTCAGTCATCTCGCTGCCGCTGAAAAAGTCGATATCTTACATTTGATTGTGTTTAGTTAAGAATCTGTTTAGGCACTGGGCTCGAATCCCTGTTCAAAAGAAGAAGTTACGCCACGACACTTCAAGCAAACTCAGAATGCGTTTTAGACAGGTACGTGCCGAGTAAAACTGTGAGGGACGGGAAAAACCCACCGTGGTTCAACAAGAAAGACAGGAAACTACTGCGAAAACAAAGAGAGCTTCACTGCAAGTTTAAAAGCAGCCAAAACCTCTCAGACAAACAGAAGCTAAACGATGTCAAAGTTAGCGTAAGGAGGGCTATGCGTGAAGCGTTCAGTGAATTCGAAAGTAAAGTTCTATGTACCGACTTGACAGAAAGTCCTAGGAAGTTCTGGTCTTACGTTAAATCAGTAAGTGGAACGAAACAGCATATCCAGACACTCTGGGATGATGATGGCATTGAAACAGAGGATGACACGCGTAAAGCTGAAATACTAAACACCTTTTTCCAAAGCTGTTTCACAGAGGAAGACCGCACTGCAATTCCTTCTCTAAATCACCGCACGAACGAAAAAATGGCTGGCATCGAAATAAGTGTCCAAGGAATAGAAAAGCAACTGAAATTACTCAACAGAGGAAAGTCCACTGGACCTGACGGGATACAAATTCGATTCTACACAGAGTACGCGAAAGAACTTGCCCCCCTTCTAACAGCCGTGTACCGCAAGTCTCTAGAGGAACGGAAGGTTCCAAATGATTGGAAAAGAGCACAGTTAGTCCCAGTCTTCAAGAAGTGTCATCGAGCAGATGCGCAAAACTATAGGCCTATATCTCTGACATCGATCTGTTGTAGAATTTTAGAACATGTTTTTTGCTCGCGTATCATGTCATTTCTGGAAACCCAGAACCTACTCTGTAGGAATCAACATGGATTCCGGAAACAGCGATCGTGTGAGACCCAACTCGCTTTATTTGTTCATGAGACCCAGAAAATATTAGATACAGGCTCCCAGGTTGATGCCATTTTCCTTGACTTCCGGAAGGCATTCGATACAGTTCCGCACTGTCGCCTGATAAACAAAGTAAGAGCCTACGGAATATCAGACCAGCTGTGTGGCTGGATTGAAGAGTTTTTAGCAAACAGAACACAGCATGTTGTTGTCAATGGAGAGACGTCTACAGACGTTAAAGTAACCTCTGGCGTGCCATAGGGGAGTGTTATGGGACTATTGCTTTTCACAATATATATAAATGATCTAGTAGATAGTGTCGGAAGTTCCATGCTGCTTTTCGGGGATGCCGCTGTAAGTTGCAGCATTAGAAAACTGCAGCGAAATCCAGGAAGATCTGCAGCGGATAAGCACTTGGTGCAGGGAGTGACAACTGACCCTTAACATAGACAAATGTAATGTATTGCGAATACATAGAAAGAAGGATCCTTTATTGTATGATTGTGTGATAGGAGAACAAACATTGGTAGCAGTTATTTCTGTAAAATATCTGGGAGTATGCGTACGGAACGATTTGAAGTGGAATGATCATATAAAATTAATTGTTGATAAGGCGGGTGCCAGGTTGAGATTCGTTGGGAGAGCCCTTAGAAAATGTAGTCCATCAACAAAGGAGGTGGCTTACAAAACACTCGTTCGACCTATACTTGAGTATTGCTCATCAGTTGTGGGATCTGTACCGAGTCGGGTTGACAGAGGAGATAGAGAAGATCCAAAGAAGGGCGGCGCGTTTCGTCATGGGGTTATGTGGTAAGCGTGATAGCGTTACGGAGATGTTTAGCAAACTCGAATGGCAGACTTTGCAAGAGAGGCGCTCTGCATCGCGGTGTAGCTTGCTGTCCAGATAGGCAGCTTTTACGGCCACCCCGTCTGCAGAGACTGAGGAGGCATGCAGCCAACTGCGGCAATTGCGCTCGCAGCTGGCGCACGGCATCTGTGCGGAAGCCACAAGCGAAGAGAAGACACCTGCCACCGCTCCCCTTATGGAGCAGCCGGCGGAAAAACATAGCGCGGCAGACACCGAAGAACACGGGTGCCGCCGCAGGAACGCCGAAGCCCGTAGGTTCCGAGCACCTTTGCTCCGACGAGTGGGCTAACAGAGCGATCAAGTCGCTCAAGGGCTTGGGCTACGTCGTCCGCAACACAGGGAAGACTCAACCGCGGTCGTCACTGAGCCTGTCAGCGCAGCCAGCGACTGCGAGTGGTGCCGCTACGCGACCGCACATCTACGAGCGCTTGGCTTCGACGCTAGACACCGATGGGCGACCTGTGCCTCCTCCCGCGCCAAGGCTCTCACAGCCTAAACAGTAGCACATCGTGCTGCAAGCAACGTAACGGACTGATCTCTTATGACGCACATACGGCTTGACATGGTATCCGCTTGCATGATACCCGCTTCTAACTTAACCCATCCTTGTATGACCTATCGCAGTCAGCAAGATTCCGCTACTGCTCTTACTATCCGACCTAACTATCGCAGCGGTTTTTTTCCCTTGGCGCTTGCCTTGGCACTTTTTCCTCCTCTTGTAACACTTTCATGCCGGTGTGTTCTTTGACCATTTATTATTGTATATATACTTGCTTTTATCTTTATGTAAATTTATATGTACACGATGTATGAATTAATTTGTTTATTTTGCTGTACGAGTATAATCTAATATGTATATTATCTACAGGGTGTTTCAAAAATGACCGGTATATTTGAAACGGCAATAAAAACTAAACGAGCAGCGATAGAAATACACCGTTTGTTGCAATATGCTTGGGACAACAGTACATTTTCAGGCGGACAAACTTTCGAAATTACAGTAGTTACAATTTTCAAAAACAGATGGCGCTGCAAGTGATGTGAAAGATATAGAAGACAACGCAGTCTGTGGGTGCGCCATTCTTTACGTCGTCTTTCTGCTGTAAGCGTGTGCTGTTCACAACGTGCAAGTGTGCTGTAGACAACATGGTTTATTCCTTAGAACAGAGGATTTTTCTGGTGTTGGAATTCCACCGCCTAGAACACAGTGTTGTTGCAACAAGACGAAGTTTTCAACGGAGGTTTAATGTAACCAAAGGACCGAAAAGCGATGCAACAAAGGATCTGTTTGAAAAATTTCAACGGACTGGGAACGTGACGGATGAACGTGCTGGAAAGGTAGGGCGACCGCGTACGGCAACCACAGAGGGCAACGCGCAGCTAGTGCAGCAGGTGATCCAACAGCGGCCTCGGGTTTCCGTTCGCCGTGTTGCAGCTGTGGTCCAAATGACGCCAACGTCCACGTATCGTCTCATGCGCCAGAGTTTACACCTCTATCCATACAAAATTCAAACGCGGTAACCCCTCAGCGCCGCTACCATTGCTGCACGAGAGACATTCGCTAACGATATAGTGCACAGGATTGATGACGGCGATATGCATGTGGGCAGCATTTGGTTTACTGACGAAGCTTATTTTTACCTGGACGGCTTCGTCAATAAACAGAACTGGCGCATATGGGGAACCGAAAAGCCCCATGTTGCAGTCCCATCGTCCCTGCATCCTCAAAAAGTACTGGTCTGGGCCGCCATTTCTCCCAAAGGAATTATTGGCCCATTTTTCAGATCCGAAACGATTACTGCATCACCTCGTGGTTTATGCAAGATGGTGCCCGGCCACATCGCACGGCCGACGTCTTTAATTTCCTGAATGAATATTTCGATGATCGTGTGATTGCTTTGGGCTATCCGAAACATACAGGAGGCGGCGTGGATTGGCCTCCCTATTCGCCAGACATGAACCCCTGTGACTTTTTTCTTTGGGGACACTTGAAAGACCAGGTGTACCGCCAGAATCCAGAAACAATTGAACAGCTGAAGCAGTACATCTCATCTGCATGTGAAGCCATTCCGCCAGACACGTTGTCAAAGGTTTCGGGTAATTTCATTCAGAGACTACGCCATATTATTGCTACGCGTGGTGGATATGTGGAAAATATCGTACTATAGAGTTTCCCAGACCGCAGCGCCATCTGTTGTTGAAAATTGTAACTACTGTAATTTCGAAAGTTTGTCTGCCTGAAAATGTACTGTTGTCCCAAGCATATTGCAACAAACGGTGTATTTCTATCGCTGCTCGTTTAGTTTTTATTGCCGTTTCAAATATACCGGTCATTTTTGAAACACCCTGTAAATATGGCTGAGTAATCGCTGAGGGAATGTTAGGGAAACGTTAGGTTTTTGTCAACGAATAAGTATCGTCGGAGTAGCGGCGTCTCTGGACGCGGGAGGATGTTACGGCAGAGCGCGCGCTACACAGAGAGAGGACTCTGGTGTGAGACTTGGTGAAGTGCGGACGCATGGATGGCGTGCACCGTACTGGAGGAGTGATTGTTTAGCGGCACGTGACAAGTGATGAGCGTGGGCGGTGGAAATATTGGCTGCAACATCAAGAACCCGCCACGCCAATATCATTGCCAATAGCTCCCGTGCTCACTAATTAGCATGGAAAGGAGCCAGCAGCAGTATCGTCGTCAGCAACTTTGTTACGGCGAGAATGGACTGAAGTAAGATTGCTGCATCACAGCTTATTGTCAATTAGTTTTGTAACGGCGTTACTCAGCTTTGTGGTGTTTTGCGAGTGAATAATTACCATAGTTTAATCAAAACTGTTTACCCGTGATTCATCTAAAATCATTAACCAAGTAAGTTCCTGTCCTGTCCTATTGTTACAATAATCCGAGTACCGTTTATAAAAAGTGAAAATTGCAGTGCCAGTTAATTTTGCTTCTGAACTAAATGATTCATTTAGATTAAAGATTTGCATTCAGTAATTTCAGTCTCACTAACTTTAAATTTGGACTTTAATCTGAGACGATCTAATTGTTGCAAATAGTAAATCAACTAATCAAATTAAAATGATTGCTGGCACTATGACCAAAAGCATTAACTAGAATTAATGAGTGAGTGCAAACATCAGTGATTATTATAATTTGTTGTTAGTAAAGTTCTGGTTCACATTTTGAGTTGCAGTCGTGCTAAAATATAATAATTACCTTTTGATACAGTAATTATCAATTTCTGCTTCCCTGTTCAGAAGTCAATAGAGTTTCTTTTAATTATTTTTTTGCCATTTTCCATAATTCATGTGAAAACGGTAGATGTTATTGTGAGGTAGCGCCATCGTCACTAACAACAGTAAGTAACCATTAATCTAAGTGTTATCTTGTATGTTTTCAAAATTTCAGCTCTATTAGTCAATGATATTTCGAGTGCAAACTATTTTCTTTTTCGCTTTATTACGTAAATGTTTCAATTGCTTTTGGTAACGTGCGTGCAGCCCTCTGTTGCCGCGCGTGTTCGAGTAATTCTTGACATTGACTGTTCGGCTCATTAATTCACCTTTCGATCAACCATACTAAATTTTACAGTAATTAAGTAGGCGGAATAAGTTGTCCTAGAAGGCATCTTGTTGTTAACCTCCCCCTCATTTATCGACTTTATATTGAACCTTCGGAACGATAGCCTTTTCAAAATTTTATTCCAGTTGTTTAGGCACATGCTTAGACGGTCATATATTTCTAACATTGTCGATAGAAGGGAAGGGGGACGTTACACTCTGCCCTTCAAACCCCTGTCCTCCGTTTTCAACTTTTGACCCACTCTATCTCCAGATGAGCGCGTATTAATGGTTAACCTTAACCAGACGTACGCAAACATCGCAGTACCCACATCCTGCGATGCCTCACTTTAGTGAACACTAACCCTTATGCAGAGATGGCAGTAGACTTTATGTGTTGGCTACCATGCCGGTGTGGGCGTGGAGGGGCTCCACCTCTTTATACAATTCAAGCTTAAACATGCGCATGCTTTGTTATTTGTGACTGAAACCATATTTGCGTTCTTTCGTGGTCAGTTAACACAGACAGTATCGCTGGGCTTGAATCACAGGTCCCAGTCCAGTACAAAAATTTTCATCGTGTAATTTCAAGTTGAAACTTGCTTTATGAGAAGTCATTTATTGTAACGTCCGCCCTGGTAGCTGAGTGATCCGCGTGACAGACTGTCAATCCTAAGGGCCCGGGTTCGATTCCCGGCTGGGTTGGAGATTTTCTCCGCTCAGGGACTGGGTGTTGTGTTCTCCTAATCATCATCATTTCATCCCCATCGACGCGCAGGTCGCCGAAGTGGCGTCAAATCGAAAGACCTGCACCAGGCGAACGGTCTACCCGACGGGAGGCCCTAGCCACACGACGTTTCCATTTATTGTAACGAATTTTAGTTTACATGCGTTAAAGGCTGTATCATCTCTAATAACGTGTTCTTTTGATATTTGCGTTATTATGGTTACGATATGTGATAAGATGTTTGCCTCTCTTTTTCTGTGTGTGAGCTTGACGTGCTGGGGCTCGATCGTGGAGTGTGGAAACTGCCTACCACACATACATACTCAACGCACAGAATCGTTATACAAGCTATTTCTAATTACAGCAGCTGTAATCCTCTGTGACCTCAGTACTATGGTAAATACGAATGATACCATTTCTCGTTAATCAGCAGTAACGCAAATGAAGTAAATTTCCTACCACATATATTAAATGTTCAAAGCAGAGGCGCGTGTTTTATAATGGAAAGCCCCCACAGTGAGAGCACAAATCAGTTATGCAAAATAAATCGTTCAAATTTATATTTTGATAAGGGTGGCTTCATCTGAACTGTTGTGGGACAAGAAAGGAACACAATCCTAAGCTTTTAAACTATTAGTCTATTTTCTCTAATTTGTATCACAATTGGATGAATGGCAATTAGTTGTTTGAACAAAAAGTGAAAATATATCACGTATTTATTACACTGACCATTGCTTATTTGAAGCTTACAGAAAGTTGTATTACTTCAGAATTAGTTTACCAAATTCAGTTCCACAATGGTATTCACGTTGATGTGCTCCAAAATACAGTACATGATTGCTTGAATGAAGTTCAATTCTACATCTACATCTACAGCTACATGATTACTCTGCAATTCACATTTAAGTGCTTGGCAGAGGGTTCATCGAACCACAATCGTATCTATCTCTCTACCATTCCACTCCCCAACAGCGCGCGGGAAAAAGGAACACCTAAACCTTTCTGTTCGAGCTCTGATTTCTCTTATTTTATTTTGATGATCATTCCTACCTATGTAGATTGGGCTCAAAAAAGTATTTTCGCATCCGGAAGAGAAAGTTGGTGACTGAAATTTCGTAAATAGATCTCGCCGCGACGAACAACGTCTTTGCTTTAATGACTTCCATCCCAACTCGCGTATCATATCTGCCACACTCTCTCCCCTATTACGTATTAATACAAAACGAGCTGCCCTTTTTTGCACCCTTTTGATGTCCTCTGTCAATCCCACCTGGTAAGGATCCCACAACACGCAGCAATGTTCTAACAGAGGACGAACGAGTGTAGTGTAAGCTGTCTCTTTAGTGGACTTGTTGCATCTTCTGAGTGTCCTGCCAATGTAACGCAACCTTTGGCTCACCTTCCCCACAATATTATCTATGTGGTCTTTCTAACGGAAGTTGTTCGTAATTTTAACACTCAGGTACTTAGTTGAATTGACAGCCTTGAGAATTGTACTATTTTTCGAGTAATCGAATTCCAACGGATTTCTTTTGGAACTCATGTGGCTCACTTCACACTTTTCGTTATTTAGCGTCAACTGCCACCTGCCACACCATACAGCAATCTTTTCTAAATCGCTTTGCAACTGATACTGGTCTTCGGATGACCTTACTAGACGGTAAATTACTGCATCGTCTGCGAACAACCTAAGAGAACTGCTCAGGTTGTCACCCAGGTCATTTATATAGATTAGGAACAGCAGAGGTCCCAGGACGCTTCCCTGGGGAACACCTGATATCACTTCAGTTTTACTCGATGATTTGCCGCCTATTACTACGAACTTCAGAAAACCTGTACTATTAATAACCGGGAGATACCTGAAACGATATGGCAGATAGCTACACCACTGTGATTGGCTTTACAAATCTGTGCCACCTGCAAACACTAGTTAGAAAACGGATCGAGGATCCAAATAAGTAAAATTACTGAAGAAGCAGGACAAACTGCGGAATAGAACTGTGAGCTGCTCAGAGCAAAGGCATCGCTAAAACTAAAAAGGCGACACCAACTCAAATGACTGCAAAACTGGGCCAGGCTGCGACCAGGCGCCTCTCCCTCAGTATGACTTCATGGCCACGCGTCTGGTCTTTCTTAAATTCCTCTCCGCTCCCTGAAACGTACGGCTTGCAAGGGAGGATGTACAACTTCCGCCACAATGACGAGCAAGAATTTCTCTCAACGCGCTGAAACTCAGAGAAACGTTGCCAAAACTTTTTCTCCATCACTTAATGTACACTGAAGCGCCAAAGAAACTGGTATAGGCTCGCGTATTCAAATACAGAGCGATGTAAACAGACAGAAGATGGTGCTGCGTTAGGCAACGCGTATATAAGAGAAGTGACTGGCGCAGTTGTTAGATCAGTTACTGCTGCTACAATGGCAGGTTATCAAGATTTAAGTGAGTTTAAAAGTCTGAGCGATGGGACACAGCACCTCCGAGGTAACGATGAAGTGGGGATTTTTCCCGTAAGACCATTTCACGAGTGTACTGTGAATATCAGGTACCTAGAAAAACATTAAATCTCCGACATCGCTGCGGCCGGAAAAATATCAAAAATGGTTCAAATGGCTCTGAGCACTATGGGACTCAACTAACCTAAGGACAACACACACATCCATGCCCGAGGCAGGATTCGAACCTGCGACCGTAGCGGTCGCGCGGTTCCAGTCTGTAGCGCCAGAACCGCTCGGCCACCAGCGGCCGGCGGAAAAATATCATGCAAGAACTGGACCAACGACGATTGAAGACAATCGTTCAACGTGACATAAGCGCAACCCTTCCGCAAACTGCTGCAGATTTCAGTGCTGGGCCGTCAAAAATTGTCAGTGAGTGAACCATTCAACGAAACGTCATCGATATGGGTTTTCGGAGCGGAACGCCTACTCGTGTGGCACACGAGTACCCTCGTGTACCCTTGATGACTGCACGTCACATAGCTTTACGCCTCGCCTAGACCCGTCAACACCGACACTGGACTGTTGATGACTGGAAATATGTTGCATGGTTGGACGAGTCTCGTTTCGTATTGTATAGAGCGGATGGACATGTACGGGTACGGAGACAACTTCACGAATCCATGGAGCCTGCATGTCAGCAGGGGACAGTTCAAGCTGGTAGAGGCTCCGTAATGGTGAGGGGCATGTGCAGTTGGAGTGACATGGGGCCCCTAATACGTCTACATACGACTCTGACAGGTGACACGTACGTAAGCGTGCTGTCTAATCACCTGTATCCATTCATGTGCACTGTGCATTCCGACTGACTTGGGCAGTTCCAGCAGGATAATGCGAAAGGACAATCCGACACCCCACACGTCCACAGGTGCTGCAGAGTGGCTCCAGGAGTTTAAACGCTTCCGGTGGCCACCATTCTCTCTAGACTTGAACATTATTGAGCATATATGTGATGCCTTGCAACGTGCTGTTCAGAAGAGATCTCCACCCCCTCGTACTCTTACGAATTTATGGACAGCCTTGCAGGATTCATGGTGTCAGTTTTATTCCAGTACTGATTCAGACATTAGTCGAGTCCATGCTACAATGTGTTGCGACACTTCTGCGTGCTCTTGGGGGCCCACACGATATTAGACAGGTGTACCAGTTTCTTTTGCTCTTCAGTATACGTACGTTAACTTACCAAATGTTGGTACACTATATTTACTATGTCGCTACTCACTGCTTCAGACATTCACGCCGCAACACCTATACCGAAGACCCATCTGATTGGCCGACAACATCCAGAATGTAAGATTCATAGATTTCCCCACATTGGAGCTGGAAAACTTGCGGTGTCGCGCATTTGGATCAGCCTACAAGATGAGCAGATTCTTCAAGCCAGCAGTATTCTGGAGATCCGTGGTCGCTATACTGTAACTTCTAAGGCTCATGTTTCCCAGCGGACAATGGAACCCGACCAGTTTGTGGCCGAGCAGTTCTACGAACCAGAAGCCGTAAGGAGGGGGGGGGGGGGGAGGGGGGGAGTTCTAAGCCGTCCCGTATTCAGAATGCCAAGAACACCCAGGTTTCTCGCGACACATCCTCTCAGATCTCCCTCAGGAGATAGAAATTCAACATCTTACTCCAGAAGCTACTACCTATGTACTTTCCTGCAGCAAAGTTAACAAAATACATTTGCGAAATTTACTTATTATCGCAAAGCGATATGTAACTGTACTGTCACGGTGGGTTGCATACAAATCAGGCGGAACACAACTGAGATCGTTCGGATACTTTTCAGTATGGTAGTTCGTAGAGGTACTCGATTTGTTTGTTGTCTAAAAAATGTAAATGTGGGCAACGGAAGAACCATGAATTTCGTAACTTAGATTCAAGCTTCTAAGGATCTGAGAAATGACATTCTTGCTGCCATCATCGTAGTAGAAGACGATCTGCGTTATTAAGACAGCTTTTAGCTTCCTCACGTGTGTTTGCCAACTTTTTTTCATTACTGTCTTTAAATAACTTACATTACTTTCCACGTCCCATAAGTTTGGTCACAAATGTATCACATTGGCTCTGAGCACTATGGGACTCAACTTCTGAGGTCATTAGTCCCCTAGAACTTAGAACTACTTAAACCTAACTAACCTAAGGACATCACACACATCCATGCCCGAGGCAGGGTTCGAACCTGCGACCGTAGCGGTCTCGCGGTTCCAGACTGCAGCGCCTAGAACCGCACGGCCACTTCGGCCGGCCAAAAGTATCACATTTATGAAATACATAGTTATCTCACAGTACTGTTGAACCACAGTAAAATATGAACATAACGATTTGATTTTTATTTCGGACTGCCTTAATGAATTAGTTGAGCCCTTCCGCTAGAGCGTAGCAAACGTATGGGACCAAGAGGCATATCGATGAGAAATGCGCTCTGAAGAGGTACACCAAACATCTGTGGGAATGACCAGGAGCCAAAACCTAAAAGTTATCATCACTCTGGTTGTAAAATGGTGTACCGTCTTTGATACTGATATTGGTCTTCCAAATTTTCAACCAGTGGTTTAAGGACGTATCCAAGATCGTGTTTCAACATGTTGGAAGAGGAATGTACGCAGCATTAGTTCACGAGCTACAGTTTCGGAAACAGTTAGCTTACTTAGAAAAGGACGCATTCACAAAGCCCAAGTCTGTCTTTTGCTGGCTAACTTTTCCGTGTGAAATCCAAAATTTTGCAGTAGGTGGCTTTCGTCCAACAGTACTGTGACGTGCGATAAACACTTCTGTCTCGGAAATCGATTTCCGCAAACATTGCCAGACAACAGTGGCCGGCTATTTTGCTGTATGTGAGGCTACAATTCGTGTAGCTGTCAATGATTCCGTCAATGTGCAATTTCTGTGCCCTGTACAAACGTGCCCTGTCTCTTTCGCCGACGTAGACGCATTCTTGCGTTAACCGATTTCATTTTCTCTCCGAAATGACTTCTAGCAGTAACTGGGTAGGGAAAGCAGAGTAAGGAGTAGCGGGGAGAAATAAGGCGGGAGCCGCTGGTTAATTGGTAATTATCCCACGGCACTTTCCCGCGCGGACCGTCTCGCCAAGCCGACTGAGGCCGGCTCGCACAATCCGTGAAAGCTGTCTCTTCGCCCAGCCGACGGTGCTTCACTTTGTTTTCCTCTGCCCTAATAATTTTATGCCCTGTGCGCAACGTTTGCGTGCTCGCGGCTTTTAGGTGAACCGCACTTTGGGCTCGAGTGTCTGCTGCGTAGAACTTGATTTCATTCTCTACCTCAATATGAGTTGAGACAAATCATAGAGAACGACAAGAATAAAATGAGCAATACTTTTGCGACGAAACGTAGTTACTAGAAATTAAAAAAGGACGGCAGAACGAACACGCACTAAATTACGTATAATATGTCAGCTCTTTCCGGACATATGTATTTTCAGCGGGGAAGCGTGATAAATGAGAGTAAGCCAACACGGCTCGATATTGCATCCGAATTTTCAGCTTTCTTTACGTCAACATACATGTGTTTTACAACAAAATGGTTTGCTTTTGGATTAACATCCGTTGTCTGTCAGAACTGAAAATATTTCACCTCGCTCTTTTGTTTTGTAAAGTATTCTAGGCACCTGCGCTCTACAGACACCCGTCACATTTGTGTTTGCACCCAATTGTACACGCTACACATAACAAT
Organism: Schistocerca serialis cubense; assembly: GCF_023864345.2. Lineage (NCBI taxonomy): Eukaryota > Metazoa > Arthropoda > Insecta > Orthoptera > Acrididae > Schistocerca > Schistocerca serialis. Next base: position 696,334,490 of record NC_064640.1, on the reverse strand, counting down.
TCATTACTTTGTATATCACTTACAAACATAAATACAAGATTAACTATGTTTCATATCCAAACATGCAAGTAGAAAGTAAGAAATGATTGCAATGAAGCAACAGTGCCACGTGAATTAAGTTTTATTCACATATTCGATTACTCGTAGATAGTAGACACAACTGTCTGAATTTTTGCCTGTGAACTTGTCATTTCAAATATGCATTACAGAAAGAAAAAATGCGAGCTTTCGGCAACGTCCACCATTGTTTTCGTCAGTAAAGCAAGTAACTAAAAACATGATGTACTGGTTTGCAGATATTACATCTGCATCTTCAAGTATACAGTACAGTACGTAGCAAGCAGTGGAACGTAACTATTTTAGCGATTTACGATTTTCCACAGGCTTGGATGATTTATGTAATTCGAAGAACTTACATTAAGCTCTTTCTAAAATCACTTTGAGTCAGCAATCAGAGGAGAGAAGAGACCTAAACAGCACAGACACGACTACTGTGAAACAACCGTGTTTAGCTGATGAAAGCTGAAGCAAGGCTGGGAGTGGAAACGTTAAAACCAACGAACGCTCTATTTATACTCCACACTGCCATTGGTCGGCTTGTAATATTCCTGGCTTTATATACATCATATTTGGCTACAAGAAGCCCTTCTTAGAGCAGTTCAGAAGGGAGCAGTGGCAAGGTGACGTAATGTGGTATGAGGTACCAGAGAGAGAGAGATGATTTGTTCCGTGCGAGTATCGTGAGAAAGATCGCCTAAACTGTGGTCCTTCTCCGCGATTGGCTGCTGCGTTAGGAAGTTGCGCTCCAAAAATGATAGTTTTCTGTTATTAATATTACAAAAACTAAACAGCGTATTTACTTGCATTTCAAATTTAAGCATCTCTCAACAGCGTTCTGTTATTCTATTATTTCACAAGTACTGATAACCAGCAGAACAATAAACAACTGCTAAACGAAAAGGCAGACGAAGCATTTCGGTGATCTTCGGATCGTGCCTAACTTGGATGGCGGGCGAAGTGGTTCGGCTATAAAATGAGAGCTGCTTCGGCAGTCTCGGAGGACGGATATGCTGTCTGCCGCAGTCGCTGTCAGTTAAGACTTTATTAGAAATGTTTGGTTTGTAAATGTGAGAGCTGGCTGAGCAGTCTTGGAGGACAGACATGTTGTCTGCCACGGTCGACGTCAGTTAAAACTTAAGCAGTTTCTGGTTATTTGTACATGTAGTTGAGAACGGTGTGGTAGTAATTATGGAAATACGCGGTTAATTATTTTGTTGAAGAGTGGAAATTATTTGTGACTCTGAAGTGGAATGTAACTGTGCAGTTTCTCGTGTGCTGCTAACAAAAAGCGAGTGGTATCCGGCATAAACAAACTAATTGGAAATTTAATTATGTCTAAAATATCAGTTCCTCGCTAAGAGCTTATTACAGCCTCAAAATAACGGATTCACGACCTACGTGCTGTTTTCTGCGCAGGGGACAACAACTATAGAAGACTGCAGGTTGGTGAACATTAATTAGAACTTATGCATTCCACTCAGGGTGGTGGAAGCAAATAGGCAACTCGCGTGTTCTGCAGTCTTAGTACAAACGAGCTCAGTGGCGCGTCACTGACCTCTGTGGTAACACAGAAGAGATATGAAGGAGAGAAGTTGTTGAGAGAAGGGGTTTATCAGATTCACGTACATATCTCCCTCTCTCTCTTTTTCAACTAGCCCCAAGCTAGTGTGGCTGTTCTTTACCAATTTTTTTTTCTTTTTTCTTTGTGCTATCCTCTAGTTTAGCGCCACTGCACGAAAACAATGAATTGTATATTATTTGGGCTTCATAGGAAAAGCGAAAATCGTGCCCCATAGCCCTCTACATTTCAAAAGAAATCGAAAAATCGCATTAAAATCTCATTTAAGTTTTAGGTAGTAGATTATTAGAATGATGTACCTGAATAACCAACAACTTTCAAGTTAACTGTTAAATGAATTACATCAAATTAAATTATTCAATCTAGAACAATACTCTGTGGAATGTTAGTGAAGGAAACAAATAAAATTTTCTTTCATACATTATTATCCGTTGATATACTCTTTATTTTACACTGGAAACTTGCGGAAACAGGGAAGAGTGTTGTAGCTTGTAACACTTTTCAGACTTAGCCTGTCCTATAACAGAAGTTCAACATATTTCTTACTACCTGAGTACCCAGTGTTACCCGGATATGCATTTATTCCAGTCTTCTATTAGCCCATCTTCTCCTTCCCCCTCTCTGCTCCACACCCTTTACTCTCCATTACGAAGTTAGTGGCTGTCACCCTCACAGTATGTGGTGGAAATCTATCGATTTGTTTAGGAGTGTCTTTTTATCTGTGGCTTTGCCCGCGTACGCAAAAGTCACATATATTTTACATATATTTAACGTATCTCACTCATTTTTGTACGCATATCTCACCTGCATCTGTATCGAATTTCGCACTTTAATTTCGTTTTCAGACTTCTCAATGTTTATGACGTCAAGTCTTCTGAACTATGTGTCGTACATTAATATACTTTTTGAAGATATGTTCAGTGGTAAATGTGGATACTGTCTGCAAGATATGCTGCAAATAGTGCTATTGACAAGGGATTTCAGATCCATTCCGTATTTCTGGATTTTCAGAGGGCTTTTGACACTGTACCACACAAGCGGCTCGTTGTGAAATTGGGTTCTTATGGAATATCGTCTCAGTTATGTGAATGGATTTGTAGTAACTGACGGAAAGTCATCAAGTAAAACAGAAGTGATTTCTGGCGTTCCCCAAGGTAGTGTTACAGGCCCTTTGCTGTTCCTTATCTATATAAGCGATTTTGAAGACAGTCTGAGTAGCCGTCTTCGGTTCTTTGCAGATGACGCTGCCGTTTATCGACTAATAAAGTCATCAGAAGATCAAAACAAACTGCAAAACGATTTAGAAAAGCTATCTGAATGGTGCGTAAAGTGGCAGTTGACCCCAAATAACGAAAAGTGTGAGGTCATCCACATGAGTGCTAAAAGGAACTCGTTAAACTTCGGTTACACGATAAATCAGTCAAATCAAAAAGCCGTAAATTCATCTAAATACCTAGATATTACTTGAAAGTCTTTTCGGGTTTGCTGCCGGATCCTAAAATCAACTTGACTCGATATTTCGGCGATCCAACTGTTCGCCATCTTCAGGGAATGCTGCTTCTGCTGATGAGTCCCGCTGAGAACTGACGCAAGATTGCAATTCGACGTCCTATATAGGCCACCGTTCAGTACACGGCGCATGCGCCGCCCATCACGGTTTCTGACTTCCAAAACAGGGAGGTGGCGCCGCCCTTAGTGAAACACTGCTGGCAACGATATATCGCAATCAAGGCCGCATCGAAGAACGTTCAGTTTTGATGCGAGATAATAACGGATTCCACGTTCTGCTAAGAGGAAACCCATTGTCCCTGTTGATTAAATTATCAGCCAACCTAATTTCTATCGCCTCTTTATACACACTATTCCAAAAACCGGAAATGTTGGCAATTACAACAGTTTCCTCAAATTTCATTTTATGTCTCTCATTCAGGCAGTGTTCTGCTACGGCCGATTTTTCCGGCTGTTGTAGCCTCGTGTGACGGCGATGTTCCACACACCTGTCATTCACTGTGCGAATAGAACGGCCAACGTAAGCTTTTCCACATTGACACGGGATTTTATACACCCCGGGTTTCTTAAGTCCCAAATCATCCTTCACAGAGCCGAGCAGAGCCCTAATCTTAGAGGGTGGACGGAACACACTCTTAATGTTAAAACTCCTTAAAATTCTTCCAATCTTAAACGATAAGCCTCCAGTATAAGGAAGAAAAGCCACAGATCTATGTTCCTCTTCGGACACCTCCGGAAACGGTCCAAATTCCATAGCCCGACGAATCTGTTTCTCGGTGTATCCATTTTCCTTAAAAACAGTCATCAAATGCTCAAGTTCTACGGTTAAGCTGTCTGCGTCGGAAATGGCATATGCTCTCCGTACCAAAGTCCTAAGAACGCCACTACGTTGGTGTGGTGGATGACAACTCTTAGGGTGCAGATACAAATCTGTGTGTGTCGGCTTTCGGTGAACGCTGTGTCCCAAAGTTCCATCTGGTTTTTTATAAACCATAACGTCTAAAAATGGAAGCATCCCATCATTTTCAACCTCCATAGTAAATTTGATACGGGGATGAAGACAGTTGAAGTGGTCCAAAAACCTGTTAAGAGCATCACGTCCATGCGGCCATACGAAGAACGTATCGTCCACGTATCTCCAGAAGCACGTTGGTTGCAAAGCTGAAGTCCTCAGTGCCATAGCCTCGAAATCCTCCATAAATACACTCCTGGAAATGGAAAAAAGAACACATTGACACCGGTGTGTCAGACCCACCATACTTGCTCCGGACACTGCGAGAGGGCTGAACAAGCAATGATCACACGCACGGCACAGCGGACACACCAGGAACCGCGGTGTTGGCCGTCGAATAGCGCTAGCTGCGCAGCATTTGTGCACCGCCGCCGTCAGTGTCAGCCAGTTTGCCGTAGCATACGGAGCTCCATCGCAGTCTTTAACACTGGTAGAATGCCGCGACAGCGTGGACGTGAACCGTATGTGCAGTTGACGGACTTTGAGCGAGGGCGTATAGTGGGCATGCGGGAGGCCGGGTGGACGTACCGCCGAATTGCTCAACACATGGGGCGTGAGGTCTCCACAGTACATCGATGTTGTCGCCAGTGGTCGGCGGAAGGTGCACGTGCCCGTCGACCTGGGACCGGACCGCAGCGACGCACGGATGCACGCCAAGACCGTAGGATCCTACGCAGTGCCGTAGGGGACCGCACCGCCACTTCCCAGCGAATTAGGGACACTGTTGCTCCTGGGGTATCGGCGAGGACCATTCGCAACCGTCTCCATGAAGATGGGCTACGGTCCCGCACACCGTTAGGCCGTCTTCCGCTCACGCCCCAACATCGTGCAGCCCGCCTCCAGTGGTGTCGCGACAGGCGTGAATGGAGGGACGAATGGAGACGTGTCGTCTTCAGCGATGAGAGTCGCTTCTGCCTTGGTGCCAATGATGGTCGTATGCGTGTTTGGCGCCGTGCAGGTGAGCGCCACAATCAGGACTGCATACGACCGAAGCACACAGGGCCAACACCCGGCATCATGGTGTGGGGAGCGATCTCCTACACTGGCCGTACACCACTGGTGATCGTCGAGGGGACACTGAATAGTGCACGGTACATCCAAACCGTCATCGAACCCATCGTTCTACCATTCCTAGACCGGCAAGGGAACTTGCTGTTCCAACAGGACAATGCACGTCCGCATGTATCCCGTGCCACCCAACGTGCTCTAGAAGGTGTAAGTCAACTACCCTGGCCAGCAAGATCTCCGGATCTGTCCCCCATTGAGCATGTTTGGGACTGAATGAAGCGTCGTCTCACGCGGTCTGCACGTCCAGCACGAACGCTGGTCCAACTGAGGCGGCAGGTGGAAATGGCATGGCAAGCCGTTCCACAGGACTACATCCAGCATCTCTACGATCGTCTCCATGGGAGAATAGCAGCCTGCATTGCTGCGAAAGGTGGATATACACTGTACTAGTGCCGACATTGTGCATGCTCTGTTGCCTGTGTCTATGTGCCTGTGGTTCTGTCAGTGTGATCATGTGATGTATCTGACCCCAGGAATGTGTCAATAAAGTTTCCCCTTCCTGGGACAATGAATTCACGGTGTTCTTATTTCCATTTCCAGGAGTGTAAATTGGCGACTATGGGTGACAAAGGACTACCCATAGCCACTCCGTCATTCTGTTCAAAAATGTTACCGTTAAATAAAAAATACGTGGAGGTCAGCACATGACGACAAAGCTTCACCTGCTCTTCATCCAGTTTTTCACTGATCAAACTAAGGGACTCTTCCAGAGGAACTCGTGTAAATAGGGATACCACATCGAAACTCACTAACAGATCTGAAGGACTCAACTTCAAAGATCCCAATCGTCGAATAAAATCCACCGAACTGGATATATGGTGTTCACATTTGCCAACAAATGGACTGAGAGCGGATGATAAATACTTTGCCAGGTTATAGGTCGGTGCACCCAAATTACTAACAATAGGGCGTAAAGGAACCCCTTCCTTATGCAACTTAGGCAAACCATACAACCTAGGCGGAACGGCAGCACCAGGATGAAGTTTCTTACGTAAATCATCTGATAACGAACTCTTTTTCAGCAGTGAAAGTGTCTTACGTTTGATCCTTTCTGTGGGGTCATTAGATAGCCTTCTGTACGCCGGGTCGTTGAGAAGTAAATCCATTTTTAGGACATAATCATCCCGCGTCATTACAACCGTGGCATTCCCCTTGTCAGCTGGTAAAACTACTACTTCGTCATCATTCTTAAGGGAACGAATGGCTGCTCTCTCTGCGGAAGAGATGTTATCCCGCGGTGGTCGAGCTCGACGTAATGTGTGCGCCACTTCTTGCCTTATTTCCTCTGCTTGATCCTCGGGTAGGCTGTGTACTGCTTGTTCTACAGAACAAATGAACTCTGTGATAGGAAGTCTCTTGGGAGTGGGCGAAAAATTTAAACCTTTCTCCAATATCGACACTGTGGGCCCATCCAACGCCTTGTTAGAGAGATTAATCACAGTACGCCGACGTTTATCAACTTCTGATGCTGTAGAACGAGAAAGAAGCCGTTCAAATTTCGAGGATTGTCTGGTAACGGCGCTCCTATGTGTCCAATCTGATAGCGCCCACGTGGATTCATCAACCCACTGCCAAACATCCCTTGAAAACTGCGATGACAAGTTCAAATGTAAATAAAATAAATCTTTAGAAACAATATCCAGTTGTCTACGAGTAAAACGAATGCGTTCTCTTAAAAGTGCTTGGCTTGCACGTTCCTTAATCCTATTAGCTCTCTTACTGTTAATAAAATGAATAAATCTGGCGAAATTAGGAATAATACCTTCGTCATGGCATCTCAGCAAGAAGGCGAGTGTACTCAACAGCTTTCCTTTCTTCCTCCGAAGTTTATCTAACTTCTGTACAAGCTTCACCATCTCCTCCCCGTAGAGGTACTTGATGTGACTACGTAGGCTTTCCCGGCGTAATAAGTCTTGAAAGTGTTTCACTAAGGGCGGCGCCACCTCCCTGTTTTGGAAGTCAGAAACCGTGATGGGCGGCGCATGCGCCGTGTACTGAACGGTGGCCTATATTGGACGTCGAATTGCAATCTTGCGTCAGTTCTCAGCGGGACTCATCAGCAGAAGCAGCATTCCCTGAAGATGGCGAACAGTTGGATCGCCGAAATATCGAGTCAAGTTGATTTTAGGATCCGGCAGCAAACCCGAAAAGACTTTCAAGACTTATTACGCCGGGAAAGCCTACGTAGTCACCTAGATATTACAATTACGAACAACTTAAATTAGAAGGAACACACAGAAAATGTTGTGGGGAAGGCTAACCAAAGAGTGTGTTTTATTGGCAGGACACTTAGAAAATCTAACAGACCTACTAAGGAGACTGAACAACTACGCTTGTCCGTCCTCTTGTAGAATGCTGCTGCACGGTGTGGGATCCTTACCAGATAGGACTGGCGGAGTACATTGAAAAAGTTCAAAGAAAGGCGGCCAGTTTTGTATTATCGCGAAATATGAGAGAGAGTGTCACAGAAATGATACAGGATTTGGGCTGGAAATCATTAAAGGAAAGGCGTTTTCGTAGCGACGGAATCTTCTCACGAAATTCTAGTCACCAACTTTCTCCTCCGAATGCGAAAATTTTATGTTGACACCGACCTACATAGGGAGGAACAATCACCACGATAAAATAAGGGAAATCAGAGCTCGTGCGGAAAGATATATGCGTTCATTCTTTCCGCGCGCTAGACGAGATTGGAATAATAGAGAATTGAGAAGGTGGTTCGATGAACCCTCTGCCAGGCACTTGAATGTGATTTGCAGAGTATCCATGTAGATGTAGATGTAGATGTAAGGAATTAATATACACTGACGAAAAATCATCGCAGGACCAAGAAGGAGTTGTGCGACATAAACGGAAGTTGCTAGGCGTGTTTCTACATCTGGAAGATGTTGTCTATTCAGATTTCACGCCAGTACCGTAAGAGTCGCGCTAGTAGCGCCATTATGAGGATGCGAATCGGGTTTCCCTTAAATAAACGCTGTAACGGTCGCGAGCATTTGTTACTTTTAAGACTGGACGTGGTGAATTGATGTTAGTCAAGAATGCCTTTAAGGCGACAAAGCCGCCATTATGAACACCTCACTGAGTTTGAGCGAGGTCGTGTAAGCGGGCTGCTACACTATTGGCCATTAAAATTGCTACACCACGAAGATGACGTGCTACAGACGCGAAATTTAACCGACAGGAAGACGATCCTGTGATATGCAAATGATTAGCTTTTCAGGGCATTTACACAAGGTTGGCGCCGGTGGCGACACCTACAACGTGCTGACACGAGGAAAGTTTCCAACCGATTTCTCATACACAAACAACAGTTGACCGGCGTTGCCTGGTGAAACGTTGTTGTGATGCCTCGTGTAAGGAGGAGAAATGCGTACCATCACGTTTTCGACTTTGATAAAGGTCGGATTGCAGCCTATGGCGATTGCGGTTTATTGTATCGCGACATTGCTGCTCGCGTTGGTCGAGATCCAATGACTGTTAGCAGAATATGGAATCGGTGGGTTCAGGAGGGTAATACGGAACGGCGTGCTGAATCCCAGCGGCCTCGAGATGACAGGCATCTTATCTGCATGGGTGTAACGGATCGTGCAGCCACGTCTCGATCCCTGATCAACAGATGGGGACGTTTGCAAGACAACAACCATCTGCACGAACAGTTCGACGACGTTTGCAGCAGTATGGACTATCAACTCGGAGACCATGGCTGCGGTTACCCTTGACGCTGCATCACAGAGAGGAGCGTCTGCAATGGTGTACTCAATGACGAACCTGGGTGCACGAATGGGAAAATGTCATTTTTTGGGATGAATCCGGGTTCTATTTACAGCATCATGATGGTCGCATCCGTGTTTGGCGACATAGCGGTGAACGCACATTGGAAGCGTGTATTCGTCATCGCCATACTGGCGTATCACCCGGCGTGATGGTATGGGGTGCCATTGGTTACACGTCTCGGTCACCTCTTGTTGGCATTGACGGCACTTTGAACAGTGGACGTTACATTTCAGATGTGTTACGACCCGTGGCTCTACCCTTCATTCGATCCCTGCGAAACCCTACATTTCAGCAGAATAATGCACGACCGCATGGTGCAGGTCCTGTACGGGCCTTTATGGATACAGAAAATGTTCGACTGCTGCCCTGGCCAGCACATTCTCCAGATCTCTCACCAACTGAAAACGTCTTGTAAATTGTGGCCGAGCAACTGGCTGGTCACAATACGCCAGTCACTACTGTTGATGAACTGTGGTATCGTGTTGAAGCTGCACACGCCATTCAAGCTCTGTTTGACTCAATGCCCAGGCGTATCAAGGCCGTTATTACGGCCAGAGGTGGTTGTTCAGGGTACAGATTTCTCAGGATCTATGCACCCAAATTGCGTAAAAATGTAATCACATGTCACTTCTAGTACAATATATTTGTTCAATGAATACCCGTTTATCATCTGCATTTCTTCTTTGTGTAGCAATTTTAATGGCCAGTAGTGTACATCTGAAAGATGATGTCTGTTCAAGTATTACACCAGTTGCATAAGAGTGGCGGTAGTAGCGCCACTATGAGGATGCAAATAAAGGACGTGATGAGTTGATGTCAGTCAAGAATGCCTTTAAGACGACAAAGCTGCCATTATCAACACCTCACTGAGTTTGAACGAGGTCGTGTAAGAGGACTACGAGAAGCTCGCTGTTCCTTCTGCGATATTGCAGAAAGGCTTGGCAGGAATGCAGCCACTGTATATGACTACTGGCAGCAGTAGTCACGAGCATGTATGGTCACAAGAGGGCCGGGCTCCGGACGGCTAAGTGGCACTACCGAGAGGGAAGACCACCGTGTTCGGCATATGGCTCTGGCTGCAAACTGGTATGACGTGGTGCAAACAGAACTCGAAAACTGCAAACTAGATTACTGGAGCTGCAACCTGCGAATGTGGACAACTTCAAGATAGTGAACACCTCTTGGTCTGCTGCAAGTTGCCTGAAGCCTGCACGGAGGATGAACTGGTGTAAGCAAATGTTCCAGCACGCAAGACAGCCGAACTTTGACCCTCGAAATTAATTTGATATTTTGTTGTTTTTGTTGTGGTCTTCAGTCCTGAGACTGGTTTAATGCAGCTCTCCATGCTACTCTATCCTGTGCAAGCTTCTTCATCTCCCAGTACCTACTGCAACCTACATCATTCTGAATCTGTTTAGTGTATTCATCTCTTGGTCTCCCTCTACGATTTTTACTCTCCACACTGCCCTCCAATACTTAACTGGTGATCCCTTGATATCTCAGAATATGTCCTACCAGCCGATCCCTTCTTCTAGTCAAGTTGTGCCACAAATTTCTCTTCTCCCCAATTCTATTCAATACCTCCTCATTAGTTATGTGATCTACCCATCTAATCTTCAGCATTCTTCTGTAGCACCACATTTCGAAAGCTTCTATTCTCTTCTTGTCCAAACTATTTACCGTCCATGTTTCACTTCCATACAAATAGTTTCAGAAACGACTTCCTGACTCTTAAATCTATACTCGATGTTAACAAATTTTTCTTCTTCAGAAACGCTTTCCTTGCCATTGCCAGTCTACATTTTATATCCTCTCTACTTCGACCATCATCAGTTATTTTGCTCCCCAAATAGCAAAACTCCTTTACTACTGTAAGAGTCTCATATCCTAATCTAATTCCTTCAGCATCACCCGGCTTAATTCGACTACATTCCATTATCCTCGTTTTGCTTTTGTTGATGTTCGTCTTATATCCTCCTTTCAAGACACTGTCCACTCCGTTCAACTGCTCTTCTAAGTCCTTTGCTGTCCCTGACAGAATTACAATGTCATCGGCGAACCTCAAAGTTTTTATTTCTTCTCCATGGATTTTAATACCTACTCCGAATTTTTCTTTTGTTTCCTTCACTGCTTGCTCAATATACAGATTTAATAACATCGGGGAGAGGCTACAACCCTGTCTCACTCCCTTCCCAACCACTGCTTCCCTTTCATGTCCCTCGACTTTATATGTACAAAGTATAATTTATATATTGTAGATATTGTATTGTATTATTTTGAATTTTTAAACAACTGTACTGGCCAACAGCCTTGCCGTAGTTGTAACACCGTTTCCCGTCAGATCACCAAAATTAAGCCGGGCTGGCACTTGGATGGGTGACCATCCGGTCTGCCGAACGCTGTTGGCAAGCGGGGTGCACTCAGCCCTTGTGAGGCAAACTGAGGAACTACGTGATTGAGAAGTAGCGGGTCAGGTCTCGTAAACTGACATACGGTCGGGAGAGCGGTGTGCTGACTGCATGCCCCTCCATATCCGTTTCCATTGACGTCGTGGGCTGAGGATGACACGGCGGCCGGTCGCTATCGTTGGGCCTTCATTGCCTGTTCGGTCGGAGTTTAGTTTTTAGTTTTAAATAACTGTACTGTACTTTCCTTGACACGATAATGGTAATAATACCTGTCACAGAGAATTGCATCTGTACTGATTTACATGTCTGCATGTGTACATAGTTCTGTTGCCATCTGACAATGTGTTCTGGGTGCTTCACTGTTTTTGTCAGGCGGTGTGTGTTTCCAGATGAAAGGGGGTCCTGAAAAATTTTTCGATGAATATAACCTGGCAGTAAAGCAGTCACCGTCGCTGACCTGAAAAGAAGTAAATAAAAGACTATTGTAACCTAGAATAGTAAGCGAAGAGTGGTGACATGAGGTGACGTCACGGTCGGCGCTTCGTCTAATGTGAGGCGACCTTTAGGAGGCAGGTTCCACACTTTAAAATAATTGGCGGCGTCGGCGGCTACTTTGATGGCCTGCTCTCTTGCGTGTAAGCCGCTGGAATAGCCTCTGGACCAGCGGCAAATCACGCCAGGCTAACAAGCTTAACTAACGCTTCCATAACATCTACAGAGAAGAGCCGTTTTACTCATTTCGATGAAACGTGGAAACAGTTTTGGAATATCTTCGTGTGCAAAAGTCTAGACGCTCATAGGTCTCCAAGAACATTTGGATCCAAGAAAGAATACCTTTTGTTAAGTACTGTTTACGGAGAAAGCAACTAGCCATAAATAGTTTTAAAGAGAGCTTTATTTTGTTGCCTCTCCGCACTATCGCGTCCATATTCCGATGGATGTATCTGTTTTATTGCAGTATTATATTCGTCAGCAGCATGTCGTCCGCTCCGGCAATTTGTTCTAGCGAACGTCGTTTCGTCTCTTTCCCTCCTCCTGCATTTCTGGAAGAATGCAAACATGTATCACACAAGTTGTAAGTAGGCTATTTAGGTTTTCTTATTGGTAACGCCACGTAGCGCTCTGTATGAAAATCACTGGCTGTGCTGTGTGCAGTCTGTGGCTAGTTTGCATTGTTGTCTGCCATTGTAGTGTTGGGCAGCTGGATGTTAACAGCGCGTAGCGTTGCGCAGTTGGAGGTGAGCCGCCAGCAGTGGTGGATGTGGGGAGAGAAATGGCGGAGTTTTGAAATTTGTAAGACTGGATGTTATGAACTGCTATATATATTATGACTTTTGATGACTATTAAGGTAAATGCATTGTTTGTTCTCTATTAAAATCTTTCATTTGCTAACTATGCCTATCAGTAGTTAGTGCCTTCCGTAGTTTGAATCTTTTATTTAGTTGGCAATATTGGCGCTCGCTGTATTGCAGTAGTTCGAGTAACCAAGATTTTTGTGAGGTAAGTGATTTGTGAAACGTATAGGTTAATGTTAGTCAGGGCCATTCTTTTGTAGGGATTTTTGAAAGTCAGATTGCGTGGCGCTAAAAATATTGTGTGTCAGTTTAAGCACAGTCATGTACAATTTTTCTAAGGGGACGTTTCATAAAGTAACTGTGGCATATAAGCACTTCAGAAAAGTCTCCATGTCAGTTATAGCTCTAGATATAGGTACAATAGCCCGAAACCGGTAATGACAATAAAATTAAGCTTTTAAAATGTATTTGCATCTGGTACCGCTCTCCGTCAATAAACCTTAATTGAATAACAATCACGCAGTTGTGCGTTCAGAATGAATAAAATAATAATACCTTTTGTGTAACGGAGCACTCCATTTTGTAATATGTGGGTGCCGATATGGCCTGCTACGGCTGGTGATGTATGTCGTTCTGGATTCACCAGAGATGTCGAAATAATGCAGATTATTATTTATGATGTTGATAAAACGTGGAAATTCATAATGTAATTTGCTTGGTGACAGCTATAAGCTTGGTGAAACAATAGTGTCATACAAATATGCCTGGAAAGAGCTACGTGACTTGTTGTTTTGTACGGCGGTGCTGAAATGTTTGCTGACGAATCTAAAGGCCTGCGGTTGAATCCTCATCGGTACCGGGCTTTTCCTTTCTTCCACGCTACAAGACTTTCACCGTTGTCAAAATTTCATCTAACAACATCTCTTTATTAACATGAAGTTAGCGTTAGCATTTCCAAAGATATATGAACGTGGTCGTGTAACTAACGGATTTTAAGCAACAGGACATTAGTGTCGTCCTCTAAACACGACATTAGTTTTTACAAGGGAATAGAGAGTAGAAACCTGTAAATGAGTATGGCTTTGATTAGTAGTTGTAATTATTTGCAGCCACATAAAAACATGATCGCCAGTTCAGATCGGACTTAGAATTTTGAAATAAGTGTAAATAATTTGCAACTTCAGAGATTCATTAGCTAAAATGAAACCTTCTAGCCTTTATCTCAGGTAATGGCTCTGAGCACTATGGGACTTAACATCTATGGTCATCAGTCCCCTAGAACTTAGAACTACTTAAGCCTAACTAACCTAAGGACAGCACACAACACCCAGCCATCACGAGGCAGAGAAAATCCCTGACCCCGCCGGGAATCGAACCCGGGAACCCGGGCGTGGGAAGCGCGAACGCTACCGCACGACCACGAGATGCGGGCGATATCTCCGCAAAATCAGCCACTAACAACAGGTTCTATCTAGCTCACCACAATGTTGTGTCAATAGATTAGCAAACCTCTCCCTCACAGTAACGTTTCCTAAATAAACTGTCTAATCGTGAAAGAATACCTCTCTTACGATAGCTATTCGAGCAATGAGCAATCCTACTTATATTTCTAGCATATGAAGGCCTTCTGAATACAGTAACGCTTGACAACACTTACCTGGAACACTGTTAGTGCAGGAACATATTACACAAAATTCAGCCAACATATCAATTGCTTATTCAAGAATGGTTTAGTAATGGAATACACTCCCGGAAACTGAAATAAGAACACCGTGAATTCATTGTCCCAGGAAGGGGAAACTTTATTGACACATTCCTGGGGTCAGATACATCACATGATCACACTGACAGAACCACAGGCACATAGACACAGGCAACAGAGCATGCACAATGTCGGCACTAGTACAGTGTATATCCACCTTTCGCAGCAATGCAGGCTGCTATTCTCCCATGGAGACGATCGTAGAGATGCTGGATGTAGTCCTGTGGAACGGCTTGCCATGCCATTTCCACCTGGCGCCTCAGTTGGACCAGCGTTCGTGCTGGACGTGCAGACCGCGTGAGACGACGCTTCATCCAGTCCCAAACATGCTCAATGGGGGACAGATCCGGAGATCTTGCTGGCCAGGGTAGTTGACTTACACCTTCTAGAGCACGTTGGGTGGCACGGGATACATGCGGACGTGCATTGTCCTGTTGGAACAGCAAGTTCCCTTGCCGGTCTAGGAATGGTAGAACGATGGGTTCGATGACGGTTTGGATGTACCGTGCACTATTCAGTGTCCCCTCGACGATCACCAGTGGTGTACGGCCAGTGTAGGAGATCGCTCCCCACACCATGATGCCGGGTGTTGGCCCTGTGTGCCTCGGTCGTATGCAGTCCTGATTGTGGCGCTCACCTGCACGGCGCCAAACACGCATACGACCATCATTGGCACCAAGGCAGAAGCGACTCTCATCGCTGAAGACGACACGTCTCCATTCGTCCCTCCATTCACGCCTGTCGCGACACCACTGGAGGCGGGCTGCACGATGTTGGGGCGTGAGCGGAAGACGGCCTAACGGTGTGCGGGACCGTAGCCCAGCTTCATGGAGGCGGTTGCGAATGGTCCTCGCCGATACCCCAGGAGCAACAGTGTCCCTAATTTGCTGGGAAGTGGCGGTGCGGTCCCCTACGGCACTGCGTAGGATCCTACGGTCTTGGCGTGCATCCGTGCGTCGCTGCGGTCCGGTCCCAGGTCGACGGGCACGTGCACCTTCCGCCGACCACTGGCGACAACATCGATGTACTGTGGAGACCTCACGCCCCACGTGTTGAACAATTCGGCGATACGTCCACCCGGCCTCCCGCATGCTCACTATACGCCCTCGCTCAAAGTCCGTCAACTGCACATACGGTTCACGTCCACGCTGTCGCGGCATACTACCAGTGTTAAAGACTGCGATGGAGCTCCGTATGCCACGGCAAACTGGCTGACACTGACGGCGGCGGTGCACAAATGCTGCGCAGCTAGCGCCATTCGACGGCCAACACCGCGGTTCCTGGTGTGTCCGCTGTGCCGTGCGTGTGATCATTGCTTGTACAGCCCTCTCGCAGTGTCCGGAGCAAGTATGGTGGGTCTGACACACCTGTGTCAATGTGTTCTTTTTTCCATTTCCAGGAGTGTAGTTAAGTACGTTCGTTACTATCATGAACAAGTATACTTTCAGTTCATATTCTTCAATCAAACAAATGCAATCTTTCTTATATTTGACTAGTGATTTAAATCAGTTTTTAACAACACAGTCATTATTGTTAACAAAATCAAACAGTCCTTTTATACAGAGATTAAACATTACGGACACTCAGCTAGCTTCAGATTTTAGGAATAGGATCCAAGCGCAGGTTACACGACTGCGGTCACCATCCCACGGAGATTAAATCTCAAAAACGTATTAGATTACAGTAAAGGGGAAACTGATCCATTTGTTTTTAGAAATCTGAAGAGACAGTAAGTTCCCTGGAGGCGACGATGTGTTAAGCTGGGGCAATGATGACACTGATTAGCATTCCGCAACAATTTGCTGAACTGTAATTCTTCTTTCCACATTCAAACTTCACAGAACGTTCTACAAATAGCCGATGGCTGCAGTACACTGGTAATGAGTCCATCAGAGACTCATTTCCAGTAAGATGCAGATAATTTAGCCTCGCTTCCATTTCGTGGTGTCGACAGTGTAAGTCTTCTCCCTAGATGCGCTCAGCACGCTCGCTTACGACTTGTACTTCGGCGCGCCAACCACTTCCTATACACAGAGGGATTTCCTTCCAGCTTATCCTTTACTGACAGTACATCTCTACCTATAGATCAATATGCATGGATCAGTAATAAAACCAGCAGCTTCTTCATAAATAAGACACACACAAAAATTATTCATCATTACTACAAATTGCGAAAAAATATGAACATTTACGAACAGACATTACTAGTGCAGTACCACTACATGTTCCATGGAAACCCCAGGTGAACGCGTCCATGGTGCGATGCAAGTTTCGAACAACCGTTCGCTTGAATTACTGCTTACCCGGACACGTCAAACAACCTCCTGCAACAGGAAATTTGTTTCATCCGATCAAGCGACAGTGGGACAGTAGTGGTCATTGTAAATTTAACGGGACATGTACCTCAAGATAACGAAATTTAAAGCGACAGATACCAAGATTTAAAGGGGCACACATTCAGTCATTAGCAGTAGGTTATCAAAGAGACTTCAAGTCAAGATGACGATTTTAACTCAAGGCCACTGATACCGACTACCGGCGACACGTTACACACATGGGTGGCTTATATTCAAGGTCACCCCCACCCTCCTCCCGCTGGAGAGTGATTAAGGTCACCCAGGTGAATACAGCAACTCCCCTCTACTCACATACCTTAGGCAATTTGCGTGGTATATTCAAGGTCATGACATAATTCAATAATAGTCACGTGATATAATAAATAGTGGGGAACCTGTCGACCAATTGGTGCACATTAAAATGGCAGGAAATCTCTCCCCTGCCCTATGGACCAATGAGATTCGAACTTCTCCTCCCCCTTATCGTCATTTATAACTATTTCAAGTGAACAGGCTTCTTCATTCGAGGTCTGTGCGTCATGGAGAGATGTTCAGTTATGTTATAAGCAAATTAACGATAAATCTGTAATTGAAAGGCTTGCAAATGGTAACAATGACATAGAAAATTACCTAACGATTTATTATTATTAACAATTTCTATCTGCCCATTTTTTTACATACGATGTAAGGGAAATGGAGACTATCAGCAGCAGAAGAACATAAACCATACACACAAATAGATGCGGTAGTTTCATGCACTCATAGTGTACACACAATTTCTATACGCACACGTAGTCTGCAGTCTTGCATTCATAATTACACACGCACAACTATGACAAGTGGCTCATCCAAGTATTCTACACATACATCCAGTATTCAGAAATAAGTCAATAAGCCACACACTTAATCACTCAGTGAGTAGTGTGAGCATGGGAAGGTCCTAATCCTGTGCCCACAGATGAACTCTTTGTTTCCATGATCCGACAGCCCCACTTTCAGCTGCAATGCACTATGTATTTCAAGGCTTCTCGACAGATCGTTTACTTGCCGGACCATATGAGAAGCAGTGCCAACTACTGAGACACTCTTTGAGGCAGCGCGATAGACACCCTCAGCCCACTGCTGGCTGACACCCGTATCTATGCAGTATGCCTGTATTTTCGACCAGAGCCCCTACAAACTCCACAATCTGTGAACTGTTCACCTCGTCATTCATCAGGCATATACCTTTCTTGTTTTGTGGTATTATGCCAAAAGCATTATCGGCCACATGTACAGTAGTGTCGAATCCTTCGTGATTTTACCTAATTACTTCATACTGATCGCTGCCTTTCCCCCATTAGACGAAACACTCTATATCCTTATAAAGTAACTTGGGATTGGCCAATTTTTGATTCTCTATCTGTAGTAGAATCGGTACATGTGGGGTTCGGGGAGGTCTGGAAAACACATACCGATATAGACAGGCTTCGTGAAGTGCTCTAAAACCTTGGCGATTTCCACAGCGAGTAGTCATTTATTGAAGATTGTGGCTCGCTTGAAATTTTACCTCGCAATGTAATCTCTTACAAAAAAATGGCTCTGAGCACTATGGGACTTAACATCTGTGGTCATCAGTCCCCTAGAACTTAGAACTACTTAAACCTAACCAACCTAAGGACATCACACACATCCATGCCCGAGGCAGGATTCGAACCTGCGACCGTAGCAGTCGCACGGTTCCGGACTGAGCGCCTAGAACCGCTAGACCACCGTGGCCGGCGTAATATCTTACACTATAACGCCCACCACAGCAGTAAACTGACTAAATTTCGCAATATTCTCTGATATTTCCATTCTTTTAGCCAAAATTGATTTATTCATTGACTTATGAAAAATTTTTTCATAGCCATACTTCGCGAAAGCTCTCTGTTGTGTGTTTACATCAGTGCACTCCTTCAGTCAGCAGTGCCGCTTGCAGGAAATACTGCAGGTGATCCTAGCAAGTTCCACCCTCAACCTGAGAGTTGCTGGAGGTTTCTGTAGTGCAGAAGATATCGCAGCTTGTCCTCCACTGCCGTCAACAGCTTTAGGATGGAAGCATTTCAAGGGACCAGATGCGTTTAGGGTCACCCAGGTTATACCAGAAGCCCTTATCAGTGACCTTGAGACAAGATCATTATCTCGCCTAGAATCCTCCTTGATTGCCTACTTCTTTTCACTGGAAGTGTGTCCCTTTAAACCACAAATAAGGGGGTACGGGTTTTGTATCCTTGGCTGAGGACCTTCGTTGATATTTGTCAGGACTGTGCAGACATTGGGTGCGCGAGGTACAGAAATACGTGTGCCGCGCGGGACTAGCCGAGCGGACTGGGGCGCTGCAGTCATGGACTGTGCGGCTGGTCCCGGCAGGGGTTCGAGTCCTCCCTCGGGCATGGGTGTGTGTGTTTGTCCTTAGGATAATTTAGGTTAAGTAGTGTGTAAGCTTAGGGACTGATGACCTTAGCAGTTAAGTCCCATAAGATTTCACACACCCATACACACACACACACACGCACACAAACACACACACACACACACACACACACACACACACACACACACACGCGCACACAGAAATACGTGGATCTTCACCACCGTATTTCTAAAAGAACATTTATCATAACTCGCTCGCTATGCCAATCGTCACACTATATCTGGCGTCCTAGCTCTAGATATAATGGATTTGTCAATACTCCATTTGAGCTGGAAAAAAGTTTGTTCGGCGTCGAAATTATGTGAGCTGGAACAGCTATTCTCCGCGCACGCAGCCAGCGACGCTGCTGCCACAGCTATGACTGTGGAGGCGCTGTGCCAGAAGCGTGTAGTGACACCGTAATAATCAGCATTCCGAGATAACGCCAGCTCGCTCGTGTACTCGCATGAGACGCCTGCATTAAGGCCTGTAAAATTACGTCACGTTCCCCAAGGAAGATGAGCTACCAAACGTGGCTCAAAACGACCACTTGAGTGTCATGAATTTGGCCAGTTATGGCATCAGAAGACATTGCAATGTTTATCTCATTTGCGGACACAGAGGAATTGTGGAGAATAAATTTCGCCAAAGAAAAAGAAGAGCAACTGATGAATGAAATGAAACTAACATTTTAGCAGCAGTAACACACAAGTAAATGTCACTAAGAAGCATCTGAAGTACGACAGACATCAACTAAACGAGAGTTCTGCGAACACTACATTCCATAGCAATTCATTCTTTTCACATATCGCTGCATCCACAGCTTCATGACAGTGGCTGCCAAAATTGTTTATGAATCTTCGCATGTTATCTACGAAACGTGCTAAGTGATGCGACATATGTATGTAAAATTTTGTTTAAGGAAGATACATCGTTTAAAAATCATAGGCAAGTCAATCTTCGCAATACGCATTAATCATCAGTTGAAAATCTGCAGTGATTCAAAGACGTAATTAAGGACATCTCTTTGGACATATGGCAATCAGTGCGCTACCAGCATGACGAATGTCCCTCCTATTCCGCAAATGCAGTGACAGACCCTCGTAAGAGAGCATTTGGGGAGCACTGGAACAGACGTTCAGGAAACGCAAAACAATCTGCATACTTACTAAACTTAACACTTCTATACTTTTATCTATCTATTGCTTGTGCCTGTGTCCCGCATTGTGCGTGGGGTCGGCGTGGTTAAAACGGATTTGGCATGTTAATTTGAAGGGGTGGCGGGATGCCCTTCCTGCCGCCACCCTGTACTCCCCGGGACGGAATCAGGGTACTCCATCTGTCTGCGTCTAGTGTAAATCATGGAAAAGTGTGGAAAAGTGCGGATGTGTTTCTAATGTCTGTGAGTCGTGTAACTGAGGCGGGACGTGGGGACCAGCACGGTATTCACCTAGAGGGATGTGGAAAACCGCCTAAAAACCACATCCAGGCTGGCCGGCACACCGGCCCTCGTCGTTAATCCGGTGGGCGGATTCGATCCGGGGCCGGCGCGCCTACCCGAGTCCAGGAAGCAGCGAATTAGCGCTCTCGGCTAACCTGGCGGGTACTTCTATACTTTTTATCTGGGGTGAAAATTAGAGCAAAAGGTCTATCAGGAAACACCCAGGATTCCAGAAGACACGAAATGCCTTATAACACAGGCCTGTGGTGCCTTTAACTCCAGATGAAATTCAACGTGTAGTATTGTTTCTCAGAATAACTTTATTAGCGTGTAGCATTACTCAAGGTAAACGCTTTGAACACTTGATATGACAGTCGTGATAATAAACACGCGAATCGTACCTGCGTTACATACTTGCTTGTATTTGGTATGAAAGGGCAGACGTTTGTAGAACCTTTTATCCTGACTGCAGGAAAGTGGTTAGCGGCTTTGTTATCTTGATTCTGTTTGATCATCTTCCATATGTGTTATGTCGTTGAAGTTCTCTTAGAAGCTTCTTTCGAATGCCAAAGAAAAAAGTGTCAAATTCTATTAGAAAACACAAAGTCGATGTAGTAATGCGGCGACTATAAACGATAAAAATGATTTTGGAACGTCAGGAAGTTCGCCATACTGTCCGCTATAACTTGGCGGAAACCTCGATAATTTATTCATTCTGGATGTGTTTGGGGTGGCCTGTCTTAGCTGCCTCACCCTGAATACCGGGTGGTTAAATTAAACTTTCCCTATTTAACACATTATAACACAGAAACTAGTTATCGTACGAGTTCCAAACTAGGTATCATTAATGTCAAGGACATGGGGAACAGAAATAATGCAGAATCAATTCAATTGAAACACTTTTAATGTGCTGCTACGGTACATCATACCATTACATACCGGTGCCATTACTGCTACAAAAGAGGTTCAATATAGTGCCCATCAGTGTCCAGAAGAGTCTGAAAGTGCAGGATTGCATTCTGCACAGCAGAACGAAGCATGTCCGTAGGTATGGTGGCTACCTCTCTTGATATGCTGCGCTTCAGATAGCACATGTATGAATGTTCCCCTGGTAACCCCTGTCCTTCAGGTAGCCCCACAACCAGAAATCACAGGGAGAGAGATCAGGTGATCGTGGCGGCCAAGCATTTGGAAACGATCAGCTGATAATTCGATCGTTTTCAGATGCGTTTCGAAAAAGCAGGTGAACTTCACGAGCGATATGCGGTGGAGCCCTATCTTGCATGAAAACTGTTGAGTTCAATGCCCCTCTGTCCATGAGGGCGGGTACGACATGCTGGCGAGCATATCGCAGTAACGCTGGCCAATCACATTGCACATCTTTGGTCTTTCAGCGCCAACCTGTTCAAAAAAGAATGTGCCAATGACGAACGTAGCTGTGAAGCCATACCACACGATGACACGTTCACCATACAGAGGACCTTCCTGCACTGTGAGTAGAGGTGAACATCCCCACACTCGGCAATTCTGTATGTTCACCTCGCTCGTCAAAGAAGCATCAACTTCGTCTGTCCATAGGATGGTCCGGAGCCAGCCCTCGTCAACTTCAATCCTTGCGAAAAAGTGGAGAGAGAAGCCAACATGTCGTCGTGCGTCCTGTGGTATACGATTCCTAATACGGATACCATTTGAGAATGGTTCGAAGCACCTTCCGTGCACTAGGCCACAGTATGTTCAAGTGTCGTGACACAACACGTGCACTACTTGATAATTGGGAATTGTTCGCAGCGTTGTCTGCCATAGCAACCGTTATTTCATCAACCACCTGTGGTGCACGCGGTCGTCGGCCTCTTTCCGGAGCGACGCCCAGTTCTCCAGCTGATTCCAACTTCTTCGTCATGGTATGCACAGCAGGTGGAGAAAGAGGATCCTTCGGTGATCCTTTCAGCCGGCGATATTCTCGAAGTGCAACTGCAGCATTACTGTTGTTCTGATAACAGAGCTTCACCAATAATGCCCTGCTCCTTTTGTCCAAATTCGTGTTGACATGTCAACAAGTGCACTGCGAATGGTCAGGTGTGTGAGACTATGAATCACGATGACTAATCACGGCACCTGGTAGCCATAGTTGGAACTGGACGGTGGAGCTGTGACGCATGGAAATCATGCACCCCATGTGCTGGACATTAATGCTACGGTAATTAGTTTCCGTGTTATAACATGTTAAATAGGGAAAGTTTAATTATAACCATCCGGTACTTCCCTTAGCCCATCACCTCCCGGCAACTCCTCAGGCGGCATACACTCTTGAGGTATTATTGTTTTGACTAATAAGTGTATAATCTAAGTAAGTGCAGATCGACGCCCAAAAAGTCTGTCATTTGTTTAACTTTGACCCTAACAATGCTCAACACCCGGATATTGCGGAAGAAGGAAGTTCAGATGCACTTGTCAGTTTTGGATTGCAACAGACAGTGCCGGCGTTATTCGTCACTACGCATGCGAGACAGTGCCTACAAAGACGCTCTTCGCTGACGTCTGAGCGGCTTTGCCAGAAGGGGAAAGCGATCATCGTTTCCTGGGAATGCGTGCGTGCGTCACAAAGCCACGTGGCCACAGATATCAAAGCGCGCGGCTACCGATCAAAGGAGGCCAGAACCCTGCTGCAGCAGCCCATCTTTAGCCAACGCTCGTCAAAGATAACAAACCGCTCTCATCCTTATTGAATTCTCGTGTTATCCACGTACACAGCATCCATTCTCTATTCTGTTTTTTCAGCATCGGGCACTTGGTATCGTTTCGTGTAGTAGGTGACGAAGAGCTTCGCTCTGCCACTGCGAATTGTGCATTTAGAGCACGAGGAATAGGTTTTACTTTTCTCATCCAATCTGGGAGCTAAGCACTTCCACTGTGGTTAAACGGCAATTTTTTTGTGTAGTAATTACAACCGATCTCTTTCTAATATTTCGAAGCCGGCCTTTGTGGCCGAGCGGTTCTAGGCGCCTCAGTCCGGAACCGCGCTGCCGCTGCGGTCGCAGGTTCGAATCCTCCCTCGGGCATGGATGTGTGTGATGTCCTTAGGTTAGTTAGGTTTACGTAGTTCTAAGTCTAGGGGACTGATGACCTCCGATGTTAAGTCCCATAGTGCTTAGAGCCATTTCAACCATTAAAATTTCGAAACTCCTTAATGTCCCATTATGCAGATGAAGAACGACTGTCGGCTCATCGTGAGATGGTGGATGTTTACAGGAACTTTACATTGTGTACCATGTCCAGCTTGCCACAAGGGTTGTGATGCCGGTGGGAATAGCTGGATTTATATTCTACCAAATTATACATGACAATAAAAGGTAGGATTGTTGTTTGGTTACTTACATGTTATATAAATCGCAAGGTTGTCAGAACAGCACTTTAAAAGGATACGTTATACACAAGCATGGAAATACTGTTTTTAGATTCACAGCGAACAAAAAATTCAAGAGTAGCAACGTATGAGATATTATTCTTTCTCACCTCGCGAGCTTCGACATTCGGTGAGGTCTGCGGAGAGTTACTGCATACAGGGTGTTAAAAAAAGATGTCATATATTCCTACAAGAGGCAGTATTGATCAAACCTAGAAGAAAAGTTCGTATAATGATACGTCCGGAAACCAATACCTGTTGAAATTACAATTAAATCAATACCACTAGCTGCTGACGGGCGTCGATATACATCAACGGGGACAGTTGAAAATGTGTGCCCCGACCGAGACTCGAACCCGGTATCTCCTACTTACATGGCAGACGCTCTATCCTTCTGAGCCACCGAGGGCACAGAGGATAGTGCGATTGCAGGGATTTATCGCCGGCACGATCCCCGTGAGACCCAAATTCTCAACTTACAGTCCACACACTATATTCGTAGTGCCCCTGCCATTATACCCATTAATCGCGGCAGACAATCCACCGAGTCCCGTAAGAGTTCAGCCAAATCGTGTGCATCCGCACTGAAGAAGGTCATCAGCCGGTTAGCCTTAAACGATATGAAGATGGCATCTGTTCTTTCGGACATGTCAGAGACAGCAGATGCCATCTTCATATCAATACCTGTTGAGGTATGGGCCAGCTTGTCCTCTCATTTCCATCCCTCTGTTATGTAGAAGGAGACATTAGAAGTAGTGCTGCATGTGGTTAGCACGCATCTTGACACGTCCCTCAGCCCTTCTTCGCAGTGAATAACGCGATGTTTCAATTACACCTGGTTGCATAGTAATTGCGTCACGTGCATTGGTCACACGCTCATATAACGTCTGCATATTGTCGATGGGTTGGGCATACACTAATGCCTTTAACGTCCCCTCAGCCAGAAACCCAAAGCATTAAGGTCTGGTGATGGGGAGGCCATGCCACCAAATCTTTTCGACCATTCCAACGCCCAAGAAACGTCACGGCGAGGTACTGTCGCACGATCAGTAGAAAATGGGCAGCTGTCTCGATGTTCGTAAACCACAGTAGTTGTTTTTCTATAAGGCTAACGTTCTCCATTCGCGTTGGTGATTCATCGCGTGGAAATCTGCGATTCGAAACACCATCTATCTACTTCGTTGTGTGGTCCTATGAGTCTGTCACGAACAATTCCTGCTCGTATCTTGATAATATAATAATCCTGATGCCTCACCTCAATCATTGCTCGACGATTTGCATCTGACCACAGGTGCGTATTGTGGTAATTTACTGTGCCATCTCCTGTGAATCCTGTCTAATCTATAAACGAAATGCAGGCTGCCCATCTTCAATGACCCATATCTCAACACGAATTGATTTCCGGACATATCATGATAGAAAATTACCTTCTTCCAGAATGAGATTTTCACTCTGCAGCGGAGTGTGCGTTGATATGAAACTTCCTGACAGATTAAAACTGTGTGCCCGACCGAGACTCGAACTCGGGACCTTTGCCTTTCGCGGGCAAGTGCTCTACCAACTGAGCTACCGAAGCCATGTCTCCGCAATATCCTTTCTTTCAGGAGTGCTAGTTCTGCAAGGTTCGCAGGAGAGCTTCTGTAAAGTTTGGAAGGCAGGAGACGAGGTACTGGCAGAAGTAAAGCTGTGAGTACCGGGCGTGAGTCGTGCTTCGGTAGCTCAGTTGGTAGAGCACTTGCCCACGAAAGGCAAAGTTCCCGAGTTCGAATCTCGGTCGGGCACACAGTTTTAATCTGTCAGGAAGTTTCATATCAGCGCACACTCCGCTGCAGAGTGAAAATCTCATTCTGGAAACATCTCCCAGGCTGTGGCTAAGCCATGTCTCCGCAATATCCTTTCTTTCAGGAGTGCTAGTTCTGCAAGGTTCGCAGGAGAGCTTCTGTAAAGTTTGGAAGGCAGGAGACGAGGTACTGGCAGAAGTACAGCTGTGAGTACCTGGCGTGAGTCGTACTTCGGTAGCTCAGTTGGTAGAGCACTTGCCCGCGAAAGGCAAAGGTCCCGAGTTCGAGTCTCGGTCGGGCACACAGTTTTAATCTGTCAGGAAGTTTAATTACCTTCTTGTTTTTACGAGTACTATGAATACGTGACACTTTTTTGGAAACATTTCGTATAGCTGCACCATCAGCTCATACGTGCAAAGATGAAACTGGCAATTGACCCTCGGCATAAGTAAATAGTTTCTGGACATATTAAACGAACTTCTAACTTTGACCAATACTAACTCCTGTAGGAATATGTGACCCTCTTTTCTAAACACCCTGTATGTAATAACTCTCGGCAGACCTCACCGAGTGTCGAAGCTCGCGAGGTGAGGAAAAATAATATCTCATATGTTGCAACTTTGGAATTTTTTGTTCGCTATACGTCGAACCGCATATTACACATGAACAGGCAGAGCAGCGTTACTGTTCCGTTACTCTATTTAAAATCAATCGCTGGGAAAGTGACAGCCATAAAATATCTGGAGTGACATACTGTGGATCGACGGCTTGAAAAAGTTGTAGGAAAAGCAGATATCACAGTGAGGTCCGCAGGTAAAATCTACGGATATGTGGTCCATCCAAGGAAGAAGTGATCTCCAAAATACCAGTTCGACCGATTCTTGTTTAATATTTCTCGTCACACTGGGATGCGTACCAGGTAGGATTAACAGAGCGGAGAGAGATGATCCACAGACAAGCGGCGCGTTTCCTCACGGGTTCGCTGAGCGCTACAGAGCGCTGCAAAAATGTTCATCATATTTCAGTAGCAGACAGCACAGCAGATGCGTTGACATCACGGAGAATATTGCTGCTAAAATTCCGTGAGCGTAGGTTTTAAACACAGATGGGCAACATATTACTTCTTTCCGTATACATCTCGCGAAATGAGAAAATTAGAGAAATTAAAGCGCATACGGTGGCTTCCTGGTCGCTGATCCGAAATGGGATAGGAAAAGTGTGTGTGTGTGGGGGGGAGGGGGGGAGGGGGTATACCATAAGTACCCTCTTACACACGTAGAAGTGACAAGCGGAGTGGAGATGTAGAGGTGCGAATAATAGCGAAAGGTCTGGTATTTAGGAAGAGTACTGCGTGTCCTCACGTGACCAGCCGAATTCTAGCAAGCAAAAAGTCTTCCACATTCTAAATTAGAACTCCCTCCCACATAGCTGCTAGCTGTTGCACTACCGCGATGTAAATTCCGTGAGTCTGAAGGCGGAAGGTCCACTATCACTCCAAGTACATCTACTTTACTGCAACTGGAACAACAGCACGTCCTCTATTCGCGTTCAGTTCATTGCGAATTATGCCCTACCGCCCTCCTATTCGCGTTCAGTTCATTGCGAATTATGTCCTAACGCCTTCGTAACCTATCGTGTGCAAATCACACATACAGAATATCGTGTCTTTGTTCACATTCGATTTAGTTCAGAACACATGGTGACATGTTTCGGAAAGTGCGTTACCTGTTTTGATTTGCTGTTTATCCATCACCAATCTGGTAAAAGCTACATGGTCTCTCTGTTGGAAAAGTATATTATTGATCTCTTGCACTAACACCTCGTGGATTCATTAATTTACACATTTTCACAGTATTATAAATTTCAATCGCGTGAATTCGCATCTATATTGGAATTTCAAGCACTTTCATTGCGTGGTATGCTTCTCACTTATACTTCACTTTGTGTGCATAGTTACATTGCACTTGCGTTCCCTGTTACACTTTTATTTGATGAACATTTTTCAGCAAACAAATTAAGTCGTCACCATGTACGCTTGGGCCTATAAGGTGTGGTTCCCACATTTGTAAGTAGTGTCGTAGGTTGTTAATAATTTCATGCACGTGTCCAATGTTCGGTTGTGTTGATTTAGAGTAACCTCCACCTCCTTTTAGTTGTGCTTTGCTTCAGTTCACTTCCATCACAAATAAAAAGGTGATCCCGTTATCCACGGGTAAAACTCACTTTCTGGGAATAGATATCAGGGAATAAAATGTCTACAACACCTGGCACGAATAATTCTAATTTCATAAGATAGATGGACAGCTTATTTGATAATTACTATTCCGAAATGTCTGTTCACTCAAAAGAAGCAAAGGGACGTGCACGGCTTGCCGAAAAAGCGATAGTGTGTCGTTCTATCTGGTGGCCACTTAGCTTTCTGCTAATTACTTCATACATTTTCACTGAATATGAGAACAGTTCCTCCAATTAGATCATATGCGTCACCCAGTGTACGAGACTACGACGGAAGGCTGCTTTGTCCGCGTCTTCCTCTACATACACTGCCGGCAAAAAAGCCACACACTCAAGGGATGCGTTCAGTAGCCTCAGGGTATAATATATGCATACTGAGGCACTGCAGTGTTAGCGATTCATTTTTCACGGCCATCAACGATCTGATGGCTTTCTGGAGACCGTCTGTGCGTCCTCTGTTTTGACTCTGACTGTGCTGAATTTAGAAAAAAAATGGTTCAAATGGCTCTTAGCACTATGGGACTTAACATCTGAGGCCATCAGTCCGCTAGACTTAGAACTTCTTAAACCTAACTAACATAAGGACATCACACACATCCATGCCCGAGGCAGGATTCTAACCTACGACCGCAGCAGCAGCGCGGTTCCGGACTAAAGCGCCTAGAACCGCTCGGCCACAGTGATCGGCTGCTGAATTTAGAGGTGAATGAGGTGTGCAGCATTTGTTCTTAGGTATAACCATGCCCCGACGACGAATAAGCACTCCCGCTCTACAGCTTCAGCCATTTGAACGGGGTTGCATTTTGGGCCTTCAGGAAGCTGGATGGACGTATCGATGGTCTGCTGCACATGTTGGGCACAATGAATCGGCGCTGTTTTCAGTAGTCGTCTGTGTAACATTCTCAGACTCCTACACCAAATTCTGGATTTCCACATAGTACAGACGCGAGAACAACGCATTGTGAGAGCTGCAGTGGCCGACCGAAGGAATTTGGGCACATGTTGTACCTGATGTATCACCAAGGACCGTTGAGAACCGTCTGCTTGCAGCAGGACGAAGTCAGCATGTGTCTCTGGCTAGGTTACCACTGACACCACGACACCGCCAAGCATGGCTACTCTGGTGTCGTGGGAAGGTAGACTGGAGAGTGGTCTGGCACTCTGTTGTCCTTAATGAACCAATAACGATCTAATGATTGGTCTTTACTGATATCTACAGTACTTTCTACCATTTCTTAGGGTGCATGTTTTGGATTGAGACCGCGAGCGGTCAAGGAATTCCTGCGTATGTTGAAACGTGTTAAGATATAGGAAATGGAGGGTCACGGTCGGGGATCTATTTTGGAGTGTTGATTGCGCTCTGCAGACATTTTCAGCCTCTTGCTTCTCCCATGGCGCTCTTAGGCGAGATGCTTGCAGCCATACACGGTGATAGATGATACTGCCTTATGGCTGCCTATCGTAATTGGGCGTGTGTAGAATACCGATTACCCCCACCCCCCATTGACCAGTGGATAAAAACTTCCTTTTTGAAATTAGTAGCCGGCCGGAATGGCCGAGCGGTTCTAGGCGCTTCAGTCTGGAACCGCGCGACCGCTACGGTCGCAAGTTCGAATCCTGCCTCGGGCATGGATGTGTGTGATGTCCTTAGGTTAGTTAGGTTTAAGTAGATCTAAGTTCTAGGGGACTGATGACCTCAGCTGTTAAGTCCCATAGTGCTCAGAGCCATTTGAACCGTTTTTTGAAATTAGTAGCCGGCCGCGGTGGCCGAGCGGTTCTAGGGGCTTCAGTCCGGAGGCGCGCGACTGGTACGGTCACAGGTTCGAATCCTGCCTCGGGCATGGATGTGTGTCATGTCCTTTAGTTAGGTTTAAGTAGTTCTAAGTTACAGGGGTCTGATGACCTTAGATGTTAAGTCCCATAGTGCTCAGAGCCATTTTATTGAAATTAGTAGAAACAATAAACATAACAGGTCGGATATAACAAATAATTATAAAATTGAACAAAAGGCTTTTACTTTTTGTACTAAAATTTCATCCTCTTGGCAAGACCATTATTTTGTTGAAAGGTTGTATCCATTACCAAGTAAACAATCATCACCCAAGAGCTAACGTGTTGCCCAAGTATGGATTCATAATCAAATCAGCGAAGACTGCCTTCCACGTGCATCAGTTTGCGCGGAGGACAACGCAAAACGCCTCCTGACATTAACACCGTCTCCAGCAGTTTTTGATCATACATGATTGATTGCATAATGTTTATTTCTCAGCGGACAAACAGAAGATCATGCGTCGTATGAACCAAAGGACACGAATCATCATAGAATACTATCTGATGTCAATCAGAGGCCCAAATAATACTTGGAACAGAGCAAATATCTACAAAGTTCCAAAATTTGTACATTATTTACACCAGTGGAACAATTCTAAACACATGAGAGGACAGAAAATGAAAAATCTAAGAGCTTGTCATGTCCCCCTTTTGCCGGCCGGTGTGGCCGAGCGGTTCTAGGCGCTTCAGTCTGGAACCGAGCGACCGCTACGGTCGCAGGTTCGAATCCTGCCTCGGGCATGGATGTGTGTGATGTCCTTAGGTTAGTTAGGTTTAAGTAGTTCTAAGTTCTAGGGGACTCATGACCTCAGATGTTAAGTCCCATAGTGCTCAGAGCCATTTGAACCATTTTTTCCATTTCCCCCTTTTCCTGTTACATTCGTGAATGGTGTGCGGGAAGGACGAATTCGTTTAGAAAGACATAAATTTTTGGAACTGATATGTTTCTTGATTCTTTTTGAGATGCATATTATATGCATTATAACAGTAAATCTATCCATCTCGATCGTCTCTCTTAAACCTTGATAGGTGTCCTTTTGGTGCGAAACACTGTCCATGTTACGTATTTACGAGTGCTACTATAATCACTTCTCAGCCTCAGTGACCTAGAGTTAGCTGTCTTTGTGCTAGTGCTGTACATCTCTTGGTGAAAATTGCAAGGTATAACTTCATGGGACGTTCAAGCTTCGATTACAGCTGGTCAATATGAACGCTAGGCGGAAGAATTGGTTTTGGGAGGCCTCGTCGCCAGCCGACAAAGGTACTCTGCTTCCTTCCCTCCTGCTGCTACGAATGGACGTGGCGAGTTTCCTCGTTGTATAAATGCTTTGTCTTGCAATAAAGGGAAGGGCACACTGGATCGACTTCTTCAAGGACTGTGATGAGACTGTTGGTGGTTTGCACATCTGTTCTGCGTTTATGTGATTACGAATTAAGTGACCATCAGATCAAGGAGAATTAGATTTCTGTCCGCGATACTTTTTGCAATCTTATTTAACGTAGGGACTGTCAGGTCTTTGTTCGCACTTTTAACTTCCTTATAACAAGAGGGAATCAATATCCATTTTTACAGGGTGACCCAAAATTCCATTAACTTCTGAAAACTCAATTCTCACGGTAAATGACTCGGGGTTTTATTGAAACCAAATAAAAGTGCACAAAATGACCAACAGATGGCGCTATATAAGACTCAAAAGTAGTAATTAGCACAAAGACTGACTTTTAGCAAAGACGATGTTCCTTATAACAAATCTTTAACATGGCGGCCGTCATTCATCAACATTACCCGTAGTCGAGGGACAATGTTGTGAGCAGCACCCTACAGCATATCAGTAGGTATGGTGAGAACTTTCCGTCAGGTGTTGTCGTTTTGCATCCCTAGTTAGGATTGACGATTGCTGTAGACTTGCGACTTCGGGTAACCTCACAACCAACAATCACACGGATTGAAGTCTGGGGATCTGGGAAACCATGCATGACGGAAGTGGCAATTTAGCATACGATCCTCATCAAACTATGTGCGCAAGAGATAGTTCACATCTGTAGCAATATGGGGTGGAGCGACATCCAGCATAAAAGTCGTACTTTCCAGCAGGTGTTTATCAGCCAGGCTAAGGCTGATGCTATTATGTAATGTATCGGCGTACGGCGTACCTCGCACTCGTTACGTTGACGGTCAGAAAATCAGTCCCCCCCCCCCCTCCCCGCATTTCCTCGAAGCAAAAGGGTCCAATAACGATTGATGTTGTAAATCCACACAACACTGTGACTTCCTCGTCATGCAATGGGGTTTCCATGACAGCTCTAGGCCGGCCGAGCGGTTCTAGGCGCTACAGTCTGGAACTGCGCGACCGCTACGATCGCAGGATCGAATCCTGCCTCGGGCATGGATGTGTGTGATGTCCTTAGGTTAGTTAGGTTTAAGTAGTTCTAAGTTCTAGGGGACTGATAACCTCAGTAGTTAAGTCCGATAGTGCTCAGAGCCATTTTTTTGACAGCTCTAGGACTTTCGGCAGCCCAAATTCTGCAGTTGTGGGTGTTAGCAGGCCCTGCAGTGTGAAAAGGGCTTCAGCGGTCCACAACACGTTAGACAACTTATCGTCATCTCCCCCAATTTTAAGTGTTCCCACCGCATATGCTAACCGCGTCACGAAATCTGTGGCTAACATTTCATGATGACGGTGGATTTTGTACAGCTAACATTGGAGTGCTCTCCAAACACTACTGCGGGGAATGCCAGTGCGACGTTCGAGTTCACGAGTGCTGACTTCACCACGCGGAAATGAACGCGCTGAAGTCTCCATTTTTCCCTTATCTGTCCGGGCAGCAGTAGCACTTCTGTTTGGTCGCCCACGACGGGGTTGTTCGTGTAAACAACCCGTGGCTACGAACTTCATAATCATTTTGTTCACAGCGGCGCTTGCCCCCGTACCTTTGCCCGTCCGAATATCGTTCTTATGACGGTAGCGGTTTCTCCGTTCTGATAGTAAAGCTTCGCTTACAGAGCCTGCTCTGGTAAAGTCAACATGCCGCGATTGCTGGCTCCCTCTCTCTCTCTCTCTCTCTCTTTTTTTGTGTAAGTTTGTGTGTGGTGGTGCTGAAGGCTGATCAGCTTTGTTGATTTATACTTCTATAGGTAATGGGAAGGGTCAAAATTTGCGCTTTATGTACTTATTCTTCTATCAGCTTTAGTTTGGGCACACAGAGGGGTCCTTTAACTTGCTGCTTTAGGTGTGTGTTTGAAAACAGAGTGTAGAAGTGCCAAAAGACTTTATGTCCGTAAATTATGTAGAATTACGTAGGGATAACATTTAGGGGGCTCAAATACTATTGCCTTCGGTACTTTATATTTGTGGTTGCTTGAGGGTTCTACCGTACCTACTGTGGTGAGTTGTGGTGTACTGTCGCGTATAATGTCCAACTTCCGAAATAAGGTTCGTGCCTTCTCCTTTACCTTGTCTGAGAGGTAAGATTCGCTTAAGGCTCGATGAATATCATGATTCCGGATCCACCATTGGCCTCCAGTGATCCATCGTAGGCAGGCGTCTTCTTCTCCATAATGTGATTACTATACAGCAGTTTGGTGCCCAGATGCACTTCAAGGTATTTCACAGTTGTTGCCCAGGGGAGTGGCTGGTCTGATATCCGTAGGCGCTCATTGACAATGGGACTCCGACGTGGGAAGACAATAACTTTGGTTTCCTCTGCATTGAGCGTTATTTTGTTCCTGTGGGTCCAGTGGTCCACTAAATCTAATTGGCGCTGCATCCGTGTGACGAGGTGGTCCATTCTGGTTCCTGCAGTCAGGAGCGCTGTGTCGTCGGCATAGAAACTGGCAGTAACATGTGGCACCGTCGGGAGGTCGTCAATATATAAATTAAACAGCAGTGGAGATATGACCGATCCTTGTGGAAGTCCTACAAGCTCAGGCCGTGTTGAACTCTTGTCATCAATGCGGACATGTAATCTGCGATCCTGGAGGAAATTGTCGAGAAGTTTTAAATAGCAGTCCGGCAGGGGAGTGGTACGTCGGAGCTTGACGATCAAGTTGCGTCGCCATACTTTATCGTAAGCCTTCTCTACATCGAGAAAGACTCCAATGGTATGTTTTTTCTTGTTGAAATTGTCTTGGATAGATTCAGTGATGCGTAGTAGTTGTAACTCATCCGATAGCTTCGCCTGCTCCGGTCGGATGATGATGTGTGCCACAATTATGTCCATCATGCGTTTCACTAGGACACGTTCCAGTACCTTTCCCAGCGTCGGCAGTAAGCTTATGGGTCTGTAGCCGTCAGGGTGTGAGAGATCTTTGCCCAGTTTTGGTATTGGCACTATTCTGGCAGGCACCCTCTCTCACTACAGCTCATTACATACACGATTCTCATACGGCGTCTCTGATGTCTTGCTGTCCAGCGCAATCTGTTGCCCAGTTTTTCACTCGTTTTTGGTTTCAATAAAGAACCATGTCATTTCAGGCAGGTGTGTCACGTTTTACCGCTTTATCATATTATTCGGTGAATTAGCGCACTTTCAAATGTTGACGGATTTTTGGTTCAACCTGTACTTAACTCATCCAAGGTTTCCAGTAATTTATCTCAATGTTCTTCCACTAGTAAGAAAATATTTCAGGAATTAATAATAACATAATGTGATTTTCTTTTATCCGTTGTATCTGGTGGAAACGTGAAGGCATATGGTCCGTTGAACTGTATTTACACATGAAGTATGTTGTCCTGCACATGCACATTGCTCATTATATTACATTCAGATGTAGTTGGCATATTGTGAATTCATTATCTTCGTCCATGGTATTTGTTTGGTGAATCTTTCCATGGGCTCCATACCCTCACATGTGTTCCCTCAAGAACAACATTCTCGAAATGTAGCCCCTTCATATTAACTCTATTCAAAGCTGGGGTGAAGTAATCTGGCAATAAGCAGTATTTACAAATACATTTAACGAGAATTTCAGCTATACATGTAAGTCTGTGTCTCTGTGAAACTCCGAGAGACGTGTCAGAGGAGACGGAGTCATTAAGAAAATTTCTGCTGCCACGCAATCTCAGGGTTTTTCACATTATTAGGTAGCGAAGGCGCAGGTGGCAAAAATATTTGAATTTCGGAAATTGTATCTATACATACAGTATACTTCCATGTACAATTAATAGAAAGGTTTGCAATTTCAGTTTTGTTTTTAACTGTGCTTAACCCCCTTTTTTATTTCGTTGCGCTTCGCTAAGGTCCTTGACACTCTGGAAAAAAAAGGCTCTAAACACTATGGGACTTAACATCTGAGGTCATCATTACCCTAGACTTAGAACTACTTCAACATAACTAACCTAAGGTCCACACACACATCCATGCCCGAGGCAGGATTCGAACCTGCGACCGTAGAGGTCACGCGGTTCCAGACTGTAGCGCCTAGAACCGCTCGGCCACACCGGCCGGCTACTGTCGAATGTTTGACTTTGTCGACAGAGTCATAACCTCACCTCTGCTTGTACCGCCTCATCACTATCATTGTGAAGTCCTCGAAGCTATTCTCCATGTTTTGGGAAAAGACGAAAATCAGATGGGCCAAGTCTAATCTATGACAGTGAACCCATCACGTCGAATTGTGGCAGATATAGCAGCGCTCGTGTGTTGTCGGACTTTGTCATGCTGAAGGAGAGGGTATTTCATGTGTGGACGAAAACTTCAAATTCGAAACTCGATTACAGCACGTTGTTTCTCAAGCACCGTCATAGTTACGTTACACAGCACCACGATACACGCTACAATTCGGAACCCTCTAGCGGCAAAAGGCTGAAAATATGCAGACATGAAGAATAAAGACGTAGAATGTTAATAACGTCTGTTTTATTTAAAAAGCTTTAAGAGCTTTCTCATGAAAATTTCGGTGGCATTAATTTTCAGTACGCCCTCGTAGAAAACACACGTTCGTGTATTCCATTTCAGTTGTGCAAGCGAATTTCAGTCTACTATCCGGTTTACCAACGACTAGTTTTATGTGAGCGTTCCACATTAAAGCGCCCCAGACGCGAAGCTCTATATATTTAACAGTTATGACTCTCTACAGTGATAGAATGTTACTCGTGAAATCGATCAGTAATGGGTCCTTCTGCCAAGTAATTCGCAGCACATTCTGTTTGTTTATGTTAAGAATGAATTGCCAGTTACTAAAATAGGCATCGATCCTCTACACGTCTTGCTGCATTTTACTACAATTTTCTCATTTTCCCGATTTCTTGTATACAACAGCATAATCCGTGAACGCGTTCGCGGAGTTCCCGACGTTATCCACAAATTATTTATACATGGAAAAGCCAATGAAATAGGTACACCAGCCTAATACGATGCAGGGGCCCCGCGAGCACGCAGAAGTGCCGCAACACGACATGGCATGGACTCGAATAATGTCAGGGAACTGACGCCATGAATCCTGCAGGGCTGTTTATAAATCCGTAAGACTACGAGGGGTGGATTTCTCTTTTGAACAGCACGTTGCAAGGCATTCCAAATATGCTCAATAACGTTCATGTCTGGGAGTTTGTTGGCCAGCGGAAGTGTTTAAATTCAGAAGAGTGTTCCTGGAGTCACTCTGTAGCAATTCTGGACGTGTCGGGTGTAGCATTGTCCTGCCGGAATTGCCCAAGTCCTTCGGAATGTCCAATGGACATGAATGGATGCAGGTGATCAGACAGGATGCTCATGTACGTGTCACCTGACAGACTCGTATCTAGACGTATCAGGGGTCCCATATCACTCCAACTGCACACGCCTCACACCATTACAGAGCTTCCACCAGCTTGAACAGTCCCCAGCTGACATGCAGAGTCCATCGATTGATTCTGTTGTCTCCAGACCCGTACACGTCCATCCGCACGCCACAATTTGAAACGTGACTCGTCCGACCAGGCAACATGTTTACGCCCAGGCGAGGCGTAAAGCTTTTTGTCGTGCAGTCATCAAGAGTACACGAATGGGCTGTCGGCTCCGAAAGCCCATATCGATGATGTATGGTTCGCACGCTGACATTTGTTGATGGCCCAGCACTGAAATATGAAGCAGTTTGCGGAGGGGTTGTACTGCTGTCACGTTGAACGATTCTCTTCAGTCATCGTTGATCCCGTACTTGCAGCATCTTTTTCCGGACGCAGCGATGTCGGAGAGTTGATGTTTAACAGTATTCCTGATATTCTCGGTACACTCGTACGGGAAGATCCCTACTTCATCGCTACCTCGGAGATGCTGTGTCCCATCGCTCGTGCGACAACTATAACACCACGTTCAAACTCACTTAAATCTTGATAATCTGTCATTGTAGCAGCAGTAACCGATCTAATAACTGCGCCAGACACTTGTCTTATATAGGCGTTGCCGACCGCCGCGCCGTAATCTGCCTGTTTACAAATCTCTGTATTTGAATACACATGGCTATACCAGTTACTTTGACGCTTCAGTGTGTAAGGAGCAGTAGCGCATTGTGGATTTTTCTCACCCGGTTAGTGTGTATATATACCATTTAAGCCTGGACACGAAGATAAACTTTAAAGAATCCAGTGGGCCGGGATCAAAAAATTATTTCTTTATGTTGTAGCTATGAATGCCCGTAGATCCACGCACTCGAATTTAAACACTTCTCTGTCAATATCTTGACGAGCTTGGTCGGAGTTGCATTCCTCATCGTCGACGCCCAATATTATTTCTGGAGAGGCATCTGGAACTTCTGAAGCCTTTCTCGAATTTCTGCAGTTACTCTATCTAATGGAGACAACATCTTTCGTTTTAAATCGTCTTCATGCGATAAGTTGGGCTCTCTACTTCCGCGGCCAGAAATGTGCACAGTAATCCGTCTTGGAGGTTCAATAGAAATGCCAAACTCTTCGCCCAAGTTTTCAGCATCTAAAAATTCCTCTAGTTCGTCTTGGAATACTGCCTCTAAGGCCTACATTCTGAACACACTGGTGTACGTTACGTCCCTCCGCGTGTACATACACTACCGGCCGTTAAAATTGCTACACCAGGAAGATGACGTGCTACAGACGCGAAATTTAACCGACAGGAAGAAAGTGCTGTGATATGCAAATGATTAGCTTTTCACAGCATTCACACAAAGTTGGCGCCGGTGGTGACACCTACAACGTGCTGACATCAGGAAAGTTTCCAACCGATTTCTCAGACACAAACAGCAGTTGATCGGTGTTGGCTGGTGAAACGTTGTTGTGATGCCTCGTGTAAGGAGGAAAAATGAGTACCATCACGTTTCCGACTTTGATAAAGGTCGGATTGTACCCTATGGCGATTGCGGTTTATCGTATGGCGACATTGCTGGTCGCGTTGGTCGAGATCCAACGACTGTTAGCAGAATATGGAATCGGTGGCTTCAGGAGGGTAATACGGAACGCCGTGCTGGATCCCAACGGGCTCGTATCACTAGCAGTCGAGATGACAGGCATCTTATCCGCATGGCTGTAACGGATCGTGCAGCCACGTCTCGATCCCTGAGTCAACAGATGGAGACGTTTGCAAGACAACAACCAGCTGCACGAACAGTTCGACGACGTTTGCAGCAGCAGGGACTATTAGCTCGGAGACCATCGCTGCGATTACCTTTGACGCTGCATTGCAGACAGGAGCGCCTGCGATGGTGTACTCAACGACGAACCTGGGTGCACGAATGGCAAAACGTCATTTTTTCGGATGAATCCAAGTTCTCTTTACAGCATCATGATGGTCACATCCGTGTTTGGTGACATCGCGGGGAACGCACATGGGAAGCGTGTATTCGTCATCGCCATACTGGCGTATCACCCGGCGTGATGGTATGGGGTGCCATTGGTTACACGTCTCGGTCACCTCTTGTTCGCATTGACGACACTTTGAACAGTGGACGTTACATTTTAGATGTGTTACGACACGTGGCTCCACCCTTCATTCGATACCTGCGAAACCCTACATTTCAGCAGGATAATGCACGACCGCATGTTGCAGGTCCTGTACGGGTCTTTCTGGATATAGAAAACGTTCGACGCCTGCCCTGGCCAGGACATTCTCCAGATCCCTCATCAGATGAAAACATCTGTTCAATGGTGGCCGAGCAACTGGCTCGTCACAATACGCCAGTCACTACCCTTGATGAAATGTGGTATCGTGTTGAAGCTGCATGGACAGCTGTACCTGTACACGCCATCCAAGTTCTGTTTGACTCAATGCGCAGGCGTATCAAGGCCGTTTTAACGGCCAGAGGTAGTTGTTCTGGATACTGATATTTCAGGATCTATTCTCCCAAATTGCGAGAAAACGTAATCACATGTCAGTTCTAGTATAATATATATGTGTCCAATGAATATCCGTTTAACATCTGCATTTCTTCTCGGTGTAGCAATTTTAATGGCCAGTAGTGTAATATCAGGAATCTTTCATTTTATTTAATACGAATTTATTCAGCAACAGGTATTACAAAACTTTTACATTGTCTTCAAACACAACATGTAATTAACATGTATAAATGGTAAGAACTTTCCTCTTTCCTGTTTATTGTTGAGGACTTCTTGTTTTCCGTACTTCATATGTTGTTTCA
Source organism: Schistocerca serialis cubense (assembly GCF_023864345.2). Classification (NCBI taxonomy): domain Eukaryota; kingdom Metazoa; phylum Arthropoda; class Insecta; order Orthoptera; family Acrididae; genus Schistocerca; species Schistocerca serialis. Next base: position 696,294,976 of record NC_064640.1, on the reverse strand, counting down.
AGTCATATATAGACTGTCCTCCTTCGCTGATATCCCGGCCCGGTGAGTTTGAAAGCCCGCCGGAAGGCGTGGGCGTTGATGGCAGCTGCTATACGACAGTGTTGCAATCTCCGGCTGCCGTCCCCTCTGCCAGCGCCGCCTCTGGGACACGCCTGCTGTGCCGGCTTATCAGCGCTCGCGGCGGCCCTTTAAAGCGCAGAGTGACATATATCTTTGTCTGTGTTTAAAGCCGGCGACCCAGCACCTCGGCAGTCAGTCGTCATTTCCCTGCGCTGCTGTACAGGAACCGCTACTCGTCGTTGGCTTGGTTCCGAACTCGCTGAGTCTCAGATTTCTATCTTGGTTTACTTGCTGGACCTGTTATTCTGTCGTGCCGTCTCCGTTATTTGTCATTCTCTAGTTTTTGTTGTCCACCTGTTTACTCTCAGGCAACTCTCTGTGACGCCCTCGACCGATCGGCCTCTTGTACGGGCTCTCGATTTATTCCCAGTTTTATCGGATTCTGGTCACAGTAGATGTCGTTTGTAAAACAACATGTGAACCACTTGAGTGTTCTTGTCTCGGTTGCTGGAAATGCTTTGACGTCCATATACGCTATTTTCTTGCTGTTTATCTCGTTAACAGTTCACTCCATGCAGCACCGGTTGCCGGAATCCCAGGAGACACAGAAAAGAAAATGACTGCATCGCGAGGAACGAAGTTCCTGTTCCTGTTCGTATATTGAAACTTTCCTTTATTTCTGTTAGCTTCTCTAGCAATGTCAAAATTTCACTGTAATGATTTTGTGCCGCGTGGGGTAACCGCGGGGTCTAGGTGTACTGTCACGGTTCGCGATGCTCCTCCCGTCGGAGGTTCGAGTCCCCCCTCTGGCATAGGTGTGGTTCAAATGGCTCTGAGCACTATGGGACTTAACATCTGAGGTCATCAGTCCCCCAGAACTTAGAACTACTTAAACCTAACTAACCTAAGGACATCACACACATACATGCCCGAGGCAGGATTCGAACTTGCGACCGTAGCGGTCGCACGGTTCCAGACTGTAGCGCCTAGAACCGCTCGGCCACCCCGGCCGGCATAGGTGTGTGTGTTGCCCTTAGTGTGAGTTAGATTAAGTAGTGCATAAGCCTAGGGGCCGATGACCTCGGCAGTTTGGTCCCATAGTCCATACCACAAAACGATTTTGTGTCATGTTTACTGCATCGCCTCTAGCGCTCCAGCTAGTGTCCTGAACCCTCCTCAAACTCTTGCCTCAAGCAGCAATCACAACTTCCAGTCCGCATGTGGACATAGAGAAGAAAGCATAACAACATTCCAGGCTCTGAGCACTATAGGACTTAACATCTGAGGTCATCAGTCCCCCAGAACTTAGAACTACTTAAACCTAACTAACCTAAGGACATCACACACATACATGCCCGAGGCAGGATTCGAACCTGCGACCGTAGCGGTCGCGCGGCTCAAGACTGTAGCGCCTAGAACCGCTCGGCCACTCCGGCCGGCAACAACATTTCAATGTGCCGAAGAAATCCACTGTATTCACTTCCATGGAAGCTGCATGCAAACAAATTAGTCTCAATGAGTGGTTTGAGCAGGACACAAATTCGGCATTAGGATTGATACGTTTTATTCCTTGCTGCAAACTCGTTGCTTCTCGTAATTCCCAACTCTCAATTATCACGTATCGTAATGCTTGGCTTGTTTGATCTGTGTGGGAAATATCCGAGGTATTGTCGAATATTGTGGGATAATACTTGGCCTCTTCAAGCTGACCTATAACTTTTTGCGGCGACCGCTGTGGCCGAGCGGTTCTAGGCGTTTCAGTCCGTAACTGCACTGCTGCTACGGTCGCAGGTTCCAATCCTGCCTCGGACACGGATGTGTGGCGAACCTTATTCCCAAAAATTTCAACAAAATTGTTTCTGGTGTCCTAACTTACGTCTATCTCTTTTAGCTTCTCTAACATTGTCAAAATTTCTTTGTAATGATTGTTATCATCTTTACTGAGCAAGTGAGATTTTCTGGCCCATTTTTAGTCTTGCAAAATGTCTAGGAGAAAGGGATCGTTGCTTTGCTAGTAGATGCACCGCTTGCAAAACGTTGCATCTACTGGCATTCCTGTCATTTACCCCCTGGCATCCTAACGACAGTTTTTGTTTTGTCAAGTATCTTATTATACACTGATGTGCTAAACTTAAAAGCAAAAGTAACTGACGAGTAACTGCCAAGTGACATAGGTCGACGAACCTTGGATCATACGAGGGGCGTTTGAAAAGTCCGTGCAAAGACCGAGAGATGCCACCACCGGAGCGTATCGAGGTCATGTTTAGTTAGTAGCATCTTTGGAAAGAACGCACACCAAGTCTCAGCCATATTGGTCTATTTCTTTGTGTTTGGCATTCGTGTGAATCAAGGAAGTCGAGTGATTGTCAAAAAATTAAGGAAAAAGAATATCTACATCTACATCCATACTCCGCAAGCCACCTGACGGTGTGTGGCGGAGGGTACCTTGAGTACCTCTATCGGTTCTCCCTTCTGTTCCAGTCTCGTATTGTTCGTGGAAAGAAGGATTGTCGGTATGCTTCTGTGTGGGCTCTAATCTCTCTGATTTTATCCTCATGGTCTCTTCGCGAGATATACACGTAGGAGGGAGCAATATACTGCTTGACTCTTCGGTGAAGGTATGTTCTCGAAACTTTGACAAAAACCCGTACCGAGCTACTGAGCGTCTCGCCTGCAGAGTCTTCCACTGGAGTTTATCTATCATCTCCGTAAAGCTTTCGCGATTGTTAAATGATCTTCTAACGAAACGCGCTGCTATCCGTTGGATCTTCTCTATCTCTTCTGTCAACCCTATCTGGTACGGATCCCACACTGGTGAGCAGTATTCAAGCAGTGGGCGAACAAGCGTACTGTAACCTACTTCCTTTGTTTTCGGATTGCATTTCCTTAGGATTCTTCCAATGAATCTCAGTCTGGCATCTGCTTTACCAACGATCAACTTTATATGATCATTCCATTTTCTATCACTCCTAATGCGTACTCCCAGATAATTTATGGAATTAACTGCTTCCAGTTGCTGACCTGCTATTTTGTAGCTAAATGATAAAGGATCTATCTTTCTATGTATTCGCAGCACATTACACTTGTCTACATTGAGATTGAATTGCCATTCCGTGCACCATGCGTCAATTCGCTGCAGATCCTCCTGCATTTCAGTACAATTTTCCATTGTTACAACCTCTCGATATACCACAGCATCATCCACAAAAAGCCTCAGTGAACTCCCGATGTCATCCACAAGGTCATTTATGTATATTGTGAATAGCAACGGTCCTACGACACTCCCCTGCGGCACACCTGAAATCACTCTTACTTCGGAAGACTTCTCTCCATTGAGAATGACATGCTGCATTCTGTTATCTAGGAATTCTTCAATCTAATCACACAATTGGTCTGATAGTCCACATGCTCTTACTTTGTTCATTAAACGACTGTGGGGAACTGTATCGAAGGCCTTGCGGAAGTCAAGAAACACGGCATCTACCTGTGAACCCCTGTCTATGGTCCTCTGAGTCTCGTGGACGAATAGCGCGAGCTGGGTTTCACACGACCGTCTTTTTCGAAACTGATGCTGATTCCTACAGAGTAGATTTCTAGTCTCCAGAAAAGTCATTATACTCGAACATAATACGTATTCCAAAATTCTACAACTGATCGACGTTAGAGATATTATTCTATAGTTCTGCACATCTGTTCGACGTCCCTTCTTGAAAGCGGGGATGACCTGTGGCCTTTTCCAATCCTTTGGAACGCAACGCTCTTCTAGAGACCTACGGTACACCGCTGCGAGAAGGGGGGAAGTTCCTTCGCGTACTCTCTGCAATTTGGTCCAATAACGATGAATAATATGCACCTGTAATACTTTTACCCTTTTCCAGATAGTCGATGAGGATTATCCCTTTCGTGTGGTGGTTACTTTAAGAAAGGCAAAACGCCTCAGGAGACTAAAGAGAAGCTTGATAAACATTACGGCGACTCTGCACCTTCGATTAGAACAGTTTATAAGTGGTTTCAAAATTTTCGGAGTGGCCATATGGGCACAAGTGTTGCTGACTTTTCTGAACGTCCTGTGGAGGTTACGACTCCAGAAATCATTGATAAAATCCATGATATGGTGATGGATGAAAGAAGAGTTAAGGTGCGTGAGATTGCTAGTGCTGTGAGCATCTCGAATGAACGGGTACATAATATTTTGCATAAACATTTGGACATGAGAAAGCTATCCGCATGATGGGTTCCGCTATTGCTCACGCTTGACCAAAAACGGAATCGTGTGAAGTGTTGCAATGAAGGTTTACAGCTGTTCAGGAAAAATCCGGAGGACTTTAAGCGTCGTTTCGTCACTGTGTATGAAACATGGATAGATTACTATTCTCCTGAGACCAAAGAACAATCTAAAAAATCGGTTACCAAGAGAGAATCTGCACCAAAAAAGGCGAAGACCATTCCTTTGGCCGGAAAGGTTATGGCGACTGTCTTTTGGAATTCGCAGGGGATAATCCTCATCGACTATCTGGAAAAGGGTAAAAGTATTACAGGTGCATATTATTCATCGTTATTGGACCGTTTGAAAACGGAGCTGCAAGAAAAACGCAAAAAAGTCATTTTCCATCACGACAATGCATCAGCACACACCTCAGCAGTTGTGGTCGCTAAATTAATGGAAATAGGATTCCAACTCGTTTCATATCCTCCCTATTTTCCAGACTCGGCTCCCTCGGACTACTGTTTGTTCCCCAATATGAAGAAATGACTGGCGGGACAAAGATTTTATTCAAACGAGGAGGTGATGCAGCAACTAATAGCTCTTTTGCAGACTTGGACAATTCCTGTTATTCAGAAGGGATCAACAAATTAGAACAGCTTTGGACGAAGTGTATAAGTCTAAAAGGAGACTATGTAGAAAAATAAAGGTTTACCCCAAACACGTAAGTAGTTTTTATTTTTGCACAGACTTTTCAAACGCCCCTCGTACATAGAAACAACTGCTACAGACAGTACACTACAGAAGATAACTGAACGAAGTACGCATTGAGATGAACAGAAATGACACATTCATTCAAAGTTAACAATTACGCTAAAGCCACCGTGATTCCTGATAGTCACCTGCACATTAAAAAAAAGCGGTATATAGTTTTTATTAGGGTGTATGATCACCACGGTTGGCAATGCGTGCTCTGCAACGTACTGCCATGCTGGCTACGAGGTTGGTAAGGAGTTGGGCGTTCCATTCCTGCATCTGCTCGGTTCACAACTGCTGGACAGTCGTTCGTGCATGCGGGCGTGGTATAACACGTATCCCCAACGCGTTTCACACGTGCTACGTGGGATTTAAATCAGGGGACCAGGAAGCTCGGTCCATTCACTGAATACCCTCTCGTTCTATCAAATTGTCGTAAACAAAAATGAAGTCTGGACGAGTGCACCGCTGAAAGGACGCATATGGGGAATGAGTGCAGTGTCGCAACAACATTGACAGTTAAATGAAGGGAAGGCGTGCCGGTTCCCGGAACGAATCCGCCCAGCGGATTAGTGTCGAGGTCTGGCAAAATGTGAATGTTGTGTGACTAGGGCCTCCCGTCGGATAGAGCGTTCGCCGGGTGCGTCTTTCGGTTTGACGCCACTTCAGCGACTTGCGCGTCGATGGGGATGAAATAGAGATGATTAGGACAACACAACACCCAGTCCCTGAGCGGAGAAAATCTCCGACCCATCCGGGAATCGAACCCGGCCTCTTAGGTTTGACAGTCTGTCGCTCTGCAGGCCAGTTTGTGGGTGGCTTTTAAGGAGGTTTTCCATCTGCCTTGGCGAATGCGTGCTGGTTTCCCTTACCTCGCCTCAGTTACACTATGTCGGCGATTGCTGCGTCAACACTTTCTCCACGAACGCATTCACCATAATTACTCTACCACAAAAACAATGGGGTTCCACTTGTCTGGTGTGAGACGTCCCCAGGGGGCCCACTGGGGGCCGAACCGCACAATAACACTAGGTTCAGTGTGGAGCGGAGGTGAGGTGAATGGACTGCCGTAGCCTGTCGTGGGGTTGTGAACCACTGAGGGCTACGGCTGGGACGAAGCCTCTCCGTCGTTCCTAGGTCCCTAGTTCCATACAATACAATACAAGTGTACCGTTTTCAAAGATATTGAGCTCAGTACGCCCGTGCAAGATTATGCATCCCCACACCATAACACCTGGACCTCTAAAACAATCGCCGGCCGGTGTGGCCGTGCGGTTCTAGGCGCTTCAGTCTGGAACCTCGTGACCGCTACGGTCGCAGGTTCGAATCCTGCCTCGGGCATGGATGTGTGTGATGTCCTTAGGTTAGCTAGGTTTAAGTAGTTCTAACAAGGGAACCTCCCCATCGCACCCCCCTCAGATTTAGTTATAAGTTGGCACAGAGATAGGCCTTGAAAAACAGAACACAGAGCAATCGAGAAAACGGGAAGAAGTTATGTGGAACTATGAAAAAAATAAACAAAATATACAAACTGAGTAGTCCATGCGCAAGATAGGCAACATGAAGGAGAGTCACCTAGAGACCGCCGTGGTCCCGTGGTTAGCGTGAGCAGCTGCGGATCGGGACGTCCTTGGTTCAAATCTACTCTTGAGTGAAAAGTTTAATTTTTTATTTTCAGACAATTATCAAAGTTCAGGCACTCACACATAATGAATTTCGCTCTCCAAAATTCCAGGACATGTTCAGATTTGCTTGGACATATGCAGGATTTGACGGTCTACGCACGGAAACATTTGAAAACGTAAAAAAACATATGTTTTAACAGAGCACAGGGAAAACTGTGCGACTGTGAAACTGTTGCATTCATTTGTTGCAGTTTATGTGACAAACTCTTATGTTTTCATCACTTTTTTGGAAGTGATTATCACATCCACAAGAAAACCTAAATCGAGCAAGGTAGAAGAATCTTTTTACCCATACGCCAAGTGTGCAAGTTGGGTGGGTCAGCAACATATTCCTGTCATGTGACGCACATGCCGTCACCAGTGTCGTATACAATATATCAGACGTGTTTTGCTGTGGAGGAATCGGTTGACCTATGAATTTGCGATCAAATGTTTTCGGTTCCTATTGGAGAGGCACGTCCTTTCATCTACTAATCGCACGGTTTTGTGGTGCGGTCGCAAAACACAGACACTAAACTTATTACAGTGAACAGAGACGTCAATGAATGAACGGTCAGATCGTAACGTTGCGAAAATAAAGAAAGTAAAATTTTCACTCGAGTGAGGACTCGAACCAAGGACCTCTCGTTCCCCAGCTACTCACTCTAACCACGGGACCACGGCGGTCCTCAGCTTACAGTCTCCTTGATGTTGCATATCTGACACATGGACTACTCAGTTTGTATATTTTGCTTATTTTTTAATAGTTCCACACAACTTCTTCCTGTTTTCTCGATTGATCTGTGTTCAGTTTTTCAAGGCCTATCCACTGTGTCAATTTATAACTAAATCTGAGGGGAGTGCGATGGGGAGGTTCCCTTGTAAGTTCTAGGGGACTGATGACCATAGATGTTAAGTCTCATAGTGCTCAGTGCCATTTGAACCATCCAAAACAATCACGTTTGATAATGTTGGACGTGCCCTAATATAGCAAGAGGTGGGAAAGCGTTATGTGCCAAATAAATTATTTCGCTCCACAACAATATGAACTAACAAATCTGTCCATACTAAAGACACTGCTGCTACCTATTACAAAGTCATAGTCCTAACATTCCAATCAGTAACGTTAGCCTCTGAAAACTGACCGAATTTTTTTTTCCTTTTTGGGCTCAACATAATCCTCAGAGGTCAGGTAACTCTAATTGACGGCATGTATCTTTAAGTGAAATCATGCGAGTCCGGCAAGTCAAAAAAGAGAGGATGGAGAGAGTGAAATACACGTCCGTTTGATAGACCCCTTCCCTGGAAAATTTCTCTCCTTCGTATCTCCTCTCTATTACCATAGATGCTGTGTCACTGATCTGATTTGTACTAAGACTACAGTACACGCGAGGTGCCTATTTGCTTCCACCGCCCTTAGTGGAATACATAAGTTCTAAATAATATTCACCAACCTGCAGTCTTCTATAGTTGATGTCCCATGCGCAGAAAACAGTAAGTAGATAGTGAATCCGTTACCTTCAGGCTGTAATAAACTCTTAGCGAGCAACTGATACTTAAGAAATAATTAAATATCCAATTAGTTTCTTTATACGGGATGCCACTTGCTTTTTATTAGTAGAATACGAGAAACTCCACAATTATATTCCACTTTATGAGTCAAAGTAATCTCCAACCTTCACACTTTCTTAAAAACAAAACAATGAATTGCGCATTTGAGTAATTACTATGAAATTGTTCTCAATTACATGTCCACATAACCAGAAATTGCTAATAAAGTCTTAACTGACACCGACCACGGCGGACAACGTGTCTGTCCTCCGAGACTGCCAAACCCGCTCTGATCTTACAGCCGAACCACTTCGCCCGCCATCCAAGTTAGTCGCGGACCGAAGATCTCCGAAGTGCTTCGTCTGCCTTTTCATTTATTAACTATTTGGTATTCTGCTGGTAATTAACACTTTTGAAATAATAGAATGATAGCCTGCTTCCACGTCCGGCCATCCTGATTTAGGTTTTCCGTGATTTCCCTAAATCGCTCCAGACAAATGCCGGGATGGTTCCTTTGAAAGGGCACGGCCGACTTCCTTCGCCGTCCTTCCCTAATCCGATGAGACCGATGACCTCGCTGTCTGGTCTCCTTCCCCAAAACAACCCAACCCAATGATAGCCTGCTATTGAGAGATGCTTTTACATGAAATGCAAGTAAATAATCAATTTAGTTTTTCTAATATTCATAACAGAAGATTATCATTTTGGCGTGCAACTTCTGAGTGCAGCAGCCAATCGCGGAGAAGGACCACACTTTAGGCGGTCTTTCTCATGATGCCCATATCGAACAAACCGTCTGTCATCCGTACCTCACACCGCTTTACCTCATCTTGCCGCTACTGTCTTCTCAACTGCTCTAAGAAGAGCTTCTTGTAGATGTAAAGCTAAAAATTTTACACAACACTGTTTTGAACTACTTCCACTTGTTTAATTGCCTTGAAATTCGGCATAGCAGGCCGCTGTGGTCGAGGAATTCTAGGCGCTTCAGTCCGGAACCACGCGGCTGCTACTGTCGCAGGTTCGAATCCTGCCTCGGGCATGGATGTGTGTGATGTCCTTAGGTTAGTTAGGTTTAAGTAGTTCTAAGTCAAGGGGACTGATGACCTCAGCTATTAAGTTCCATAGTGCTTAGGGCCATCTGAACCACTTTTGAAATTCGGCATAAAAACCTATGTAGTCCCGATGACAATACAGTTATGTTATCTAATGACCGTGGCCTGATGCTGTAGAAAGGATTTTTCAGCTCGGCTGTCCTCTGCAGCCCCACACATGTGTGCCCCGTCTTCCCCCCCCCCCCTCTCCCCGGGGCCATGCACCCTATGCCGCCCCCCTCCCCCTTCCCTATGCCACTGAAGAAGGAGATCAAGAACTTTCCATTTGAGGGTATTGCTACTGCGTATATGCATCGTAGCGCGACTTCGACGTTCGGAAATTGCCGTTGCGCACTTCTAGGACTTGTAGAGTGGAGTGAATAGATAATATTTTGGGTAGGAATCTATTTCCGGAAACGAATTGCTTCCATTCTAAGACTGTTTCAGTCCAGATGTTTCACTCATCCATTTCTGCTTGAGGAACTTAATTAGGCGTGATGCAGTACAGTTATTAGGTAATAATTCGAAAGAAAACATAACAAAACAGTCATTTATCACTTGAGCTCATTTGTTCTATTAGCATTTAAATATTAGGTGTTTACATTATTCCAAAACAAAAATGACTCGAGTAAATGTACGTGCAGAACTGTAGTGGTGCCTTAACAAACGCGGCTCGATGTGGCGATCACCAACGTTGTTCCAGACATTGAACGTATGAAGCATGATAGCGTACGCACTCTCCTTCCCACGTTGTGTTTCTTCAATTCCTGGTGCAGCTGACAAAACTCGTGCCAGTAGATCTGCATCGGAGACGCCCAGGCACTGAGCAGGTCTCGCAAAAGGCACACGTTCAGTGACATTAGGTCTGACGTAGTACTCGTCACCCTATCTACCCTATTACTGTACTGGCCATTAAAATTGCTACACCACGAAGATGACGTGCTACAGACGCAAAATCTAACCAACAGGAAGAAGATGCTGTGATATGCAAATGATTAGCTTTTCAGAGCATTAATACAAGGTTGGTGCCGGTTGCGACACCTACAACGTGCTGACATGAGGAAAGTTTCCAACCGATTTCTCATACACAAACAGCAGTTGACCGGCGTTGCCTGGTGAAACGTTATTGTGATGCCTCGTGTAAGGAGGAGATATGCGTAACATCACGTTTCCGACTTTGATAGAGGTCGGATTGTAGCCTATCGCGATTGCGGTTTATCGTATCGCGACATTGCTGCTCGCGTTGGTCGAGATCCAATGACTGTTAGCAGAATATCGAATCGGTAGGTTCAGGAGGATAATACGGAACGTCCGCAGCTCGTGGTCGTGCGGTAGCGTTATTGCTTCCCACGCCCGGGTTCCCGGGTTCGATTCCCGGCGGGGTCAGGGATTTTCTCTGCCTCGTGATGACTGGGTGTTGTGTGATGTGCTTAGGTTAGTTAGGTTTAAGTAGTTCTAAGTTCTAGGGGACAGATGACCATAGATGTTAAGTCCCATAGTGCTCAGAGCCATTTGAACCATTTTTGGCAATACGGAAAGCCGTGCTGGATCCCAATGGCCTCGTATCACTAGCAGTCGATGGTGTTCTCAGTGACGAACCTGAGTGCACGAATGACAAAACGTCATTTTTTTCGGATGAATCCAAGTTCTGTTTACAGCATCATGATGTCACATCCGTGTTTGGCGACATCGCGGTGAACGCACATTGGAAGCGTGTATTCGTCATCGCCATACTGGCGTATCGCCCCTCGTGATGGTATGGGGTGCCACTGGTTACACGTCTCGGTCACCTCTTGTTGGCATTGACGGCACCTTGAACAGTGGACGTTACATTTCAGATGTGTTAAGACCCGTTGTTCTACCCTTCATTCGATCCCTGCGAAACCCTACATTTCAGCAGGATAATGCACGACCGCATGTTGCAGGTCCTGTACGGGCGTTTCTGGATACAGAAAATGTTCGACTGCTGCCCTGGCCAGCACATTCTCCAGATCTCTCACCAATTGAAAAAATTGATCAATGGTGGCCGAGCAACTGGCTCGTCCCAATACGCCAGTCACTACTCTTGATGAACTGTGGTATCGTGTTGAAGCTGCATGGGCAGTTGTACCTGTACACGCCATCCAAGTTCTGTTTGACTCAATGCCCAGCGGTATCAAGGCCGTTATTACGGCCAGAGGTGGTTGTTCTGGAGACTGATTTCTCAGGATCTATGCACCCAAATTGCGTGAAAATGTAATCACATGTCAGTTCTAGTATAATAAATTTGTCCAATGAATACCCGTTTATCATCTCCATTTCTTCTTGGTGTAGCAATTTTAATGGCCAGTAGTGTACTTACCAGCACAAGCAGCTCTGAGACCTTTCTCATTCCCTGAGTAGACGTTGATGCGTTACACATCTGAGTTGAAACTGTTGTAGAACAGAAACGGTACGTTTCCGGAGAAGGGTTCCTATTCAAAGTATTATGTATTCACTACCCTCAAAACCTAGATGTTTGTAACGGGAATTTCCGAGCAGCCCGTATAAGTACCAACATGTAGGTTAGGGTTTAGTGTAGCATTCGTGTCTTTCCGACGTGGTGCGGTAAATGGGGGAACGTGGACTATGGCGACGTTGTTACCAAATGTGGCAAAACAGGACTATCGTGCTATTGTTCTTTACCTGGCTGCCGAAGCACAGACACCGGTGGACATCCACTGGAGAATGAAAAATGAGTATGGTGTAGCCCTGATTTTCCCCTCCCCTTCCCTCCCCCCCCCCCCCCCCCCCCCACTGCCCACTGCCCGTATGCTACTGCCTCACCTTCGTTCCCTTAGAAATGGCCCAGAAAAGTAGACGATTCTTGTAGGACGAGGATGTGCAGCAGGCGGTTGCAGACTCGGTCACGCAGTAGGACACTATGTTTTACCAAACGGGTATCTTCAACATGTTGCTTCGGAGGGATTATTATCTTAAATCTCACGGTGATTTTGCCTGATTGGCAACCCGATTCTGGACAGTATGGGATTTTAACGAAACCTTTCTCATCACCACTTGTACATATAGCGGACTTGGGCTATGACCAGACAAAATATTAGATACCCCCAGGAAACATCCTGTAAAATCACCTCTAGCCTTGATAACAGCCTCAGTTCGACGATGAAAGAGTCCACCATATTCTTCAGGTATTCCATAGGCCGCTAAACCATTCGTTGATGATTAGAACCAGTGGACTTAAATTGCGGGCATTTTGAATGAGATGTTTCATTAACTGTTACTAATAGTCCCAGACGTATTCTGTGGGATTAAGATCTGGTGATTTGGATGGCCAGTAGAGGAATGATTGGCCACTCGAATATTCGTCAAATCAGGAACGTATTCGTGTACATCAAAATATCACAGAAACACCTCTGGATTGAAATACACTCTCCATATACCTGTGAGTTAAATGCCTCTCTGGGTCGTCGAAGAACTCGACATCTTGTATAATTTGAAAAGGAGCGAAATCGCGACTCATCTGATCATATTTCACATCTTGTGGCAGCTGCTGTCCAGTTTATATGTTTTTTAGCCCACTGGTGACATGCATCTTGACGTGCCACCAGAAAACTGTTTGAGATGGACCTACATTCACTGTCAGCAGCAGTTCCTGTCGCTTCTGAAACCGGTTGCCACTGACAAGATGCGATACTCGCCTCCCTTCCCTATCGGTTAGGATACTTTTGCAGCCACTGTTATTAGGCTAGGTGCAAATTGAGAGGCGTATAACACGTGTGACGAGACACGACACTACACCGCGACACGCACGCGCCGCACGAGTCGCGCGGGTGCAGCGCATATTGCGACGCGTACACCGTACTTCGCACGAGCCGACTGGCGACGCTCTGCGCTGACTGAACCGAAGCGCGCGCAACCTGGTATCTTTCTCAAACGATTTTACAGAAACTATTCACCGAAAATATAAGATTTTTGCCTTACGTGTAGTGTTATATGTCAGATTCGTGGCGAAGTGCCCATCAGCTCGCTAATGACCATTCTTATTGTGATGTTCACATTTTAGTAAGGCACTACGCAAAACTCAAAAAGTTTGCAGCGAAAATAAGGGGTCGCTATGATTTTGCGTTTGGTGCGTATTACACCATATGTTGCTGCGTATGAAATTTAGCTAACATGCTGAATTTTTGTTTAGATTTGGGAAGAGGTCTCTATCTGCCTCCGATCTCGAGAAAATGGATCCCATTTAGCGCGCTCACTTCCGATCTCGCGCCCGCGAGAATGAAATACTCGCAACATCTCTCGTATCTCCTAAACCGCTCGAGACATCCAAACGAAAGTTTGGCGAATGATCGCACACAAGGAGGAGAGTGTTTTGCCAATTGTTAAACACACAGAACCTTCTTATCTATGGTAATATATCAGTACTTATACTTCCCCTTTTATTTATTTCACTCCAGTGACTGTAATTTTTTAAGAGTTATCGACAGCTAGCGAAACAAGAGCTTTCTAGTATGAAAATAAATATAAAATTTCTTATTTTATGTTACTGCAAACCGACACTATGAGGTTTTTCGTAAGCTTTGGAACTCTGTGATTCCCAATTACTTGTTTAATGAGGCACTCCGTTTCGGAATTCTGCCTCAATAGCTGCTGTGAGATGAGTTTGGCAAATTACACTGTGACAAAGGAAGTACAATTAAACCAGTGACCAAGAGAAATGTGGCTGTTACTCACAAACGGTGATGCTTCTTCGAATGAGAAAAGGTTAACAACTCACACAAAATAGATTGCCAATTCTATTGGAATTTTTGTGGAATCCCCCTAACCCACCGTATTTTTAATACTGAGCGACTGGAATGGAAACTTACCAAAGGATTTTATTCCTTCTCTTGATCTGAGCAGTTTTAAAATTATGACGAGCGTTCCTTCAGGTGGAATGTCAGGCACTTGCCAGATACTGGCTGCTCACCTACGGCTTGCCAAACTGACAATGTGTGATAGCGAATAAAATATTTGTTATTGAGAAAAATAAACAATTGATGTGTCGCACAACACAATGGTCAGTGTATTGTCAGCAGCGATTGATAATGCGCGCGACAGGAATGCACAAGCTAGCCGTGTGTGCCTTGTAAGCTGGAATTCGAAAAATATTGTCATGAAAGTAGATCTGCCTTTGTCATCTGCACATTTCAACAAATTAAATATATCTAATCATAACACTCTTTTAGGATATTCCTACTTTCGTAATAATACCGACCATTTTCTTCATTTGTATAGCCTGTTGTGTAATTAGTTTATTAATGCTGATAATGTGCATGCAACAATTGAAATGCTATTTCTCATCATGGTGAACCAATTAAAACATTGTTATTTGTGACTGCTTTTCAACTGCTTCTAGCTTGCAGTGGAAATGTGATGTTCACATGCATGTAGTACAGTGTGTCGTATTACATTATTACATCCATATTAGAGTAATCACAGTGAGACTTCTATACTTCTCGGACGCTTTTTTCCAGGAGCACAAAGGGATTACAACTGTGGAGATTATCCCTTTCCAAATTTTTGTAACAGATCGTACAGATACGCCAGCATACTAGGCAGCAAGAAGATAACCTTGTTTTACTTTTCTGCCTTGATTCTTAATCACATGATTTTATAATATCCCTTGCTTCCTCATTCACTACCCTCTGTCCCTTCTTACGATCTGAAAACATCGCGGAGGCATATGATACAATTCCAGCGTCCAATGGCTCATCAGTTACTGAAGTATGCACTTTTCTTGACAGACGAAAAACAAAACAAAATAGAACTATGCAGATATAAATAACAGAAAAGCATAATGTACTAACGAAGAAAGCTGGAGTGTTTAAATGGCGAAAAACGAAACACTACCCAAAGGCAACAAAATTTAGTACACAGTAAGGCAGAATTTATCGTATGGGCAATACTACAACTGCTCATATGCGCCGTTCCGATGTGAGCATATCACCGGGCTACTTTTCCGCTCCCCACCTCAAATTTCCACGGCGCTAGAGATACACGCGCGACGCGCAGCGCGAGAAACTGTGCCTCAACCACAACGGTACCGAGCGAGGTGGCGCAGTGGTTAGACACTGGACTCGCATTCGGGAGGACGACAGTTCAATCCCGCGTCCGGCCATCCTGATTTAGGTTTTCCGTGATTTCTCTAAATCACTCCAGGCCAATGCCGGGATGGTTCCTCTGAAAGGGCACGGCCGACTTCCTTCCCCATCCTTCCCTAATCCGATGAGACCGATGACCACGCTGTCTGGTCTCCTTCTCCAAACCAACCAACCAACCAACCACAACGCCGCGCGACCTGGCGCAGGCGCATGTCGCGTCCCAGTCGCGTCGAGTCGCAATTTGCGCGGTCCCATTTGAACCTGTGAAGTTACAAAAACGCGCGCTGCGCTGCGTCGCGCCACACGCGCTATACGCGTCTCAATTTGCGCCTAGTAGAGATGGGCAAACTGAAACACGTAACTTGTGGGGTTGGGTTGTTTAGGGGGAAGAGACCAAACAGCGAGGTCATCGGTCTCATTGGATTAGGGAAGGACGGGGAAGGAAGTCGGCCGTGCCCTTTGAAAGGAACCATCCCAGCATTTGCCTGGTGCGATTTAGGGAAATCACGGAAAACCTAAATCAGGATGGCCGGACGCGGGATTGAACCGTCGTCCTTCCGAATGCGAGTCCAGTGTGCTAACCACTGCGCCACCTCGCTCGGTAACACTTAACTGTTTCGAAAAAAAATGAAACAGTACAATGTAATGTTTCGATACGCTGTTTCGAAACAGTGAAACAGTTTGTGTTTTGTAATCTAATAAACCTACACATTTTATCATCTTGAATGTCTACTGTATAAGTATGTCCATATAAACACAAATGAGGTGCGAGAGCGCTAATCATTTCACAGAAAGTATTAACCTATCACTTGGGCGTCTTGGTAGTTTCGTATTTCCTGCAGCAAATGCGCTGCTTTCGTGTTGTGTGACTTACATACTTTTCAATTGGCTGAGGACAGCCATAGCTGAAGACAGAAGAACCACCACGAACGGAACTGGAGGTAGGAGCAAACTACAGAAACAACGGATATGCTACTGGGATTCCCACATTCCGTTAGTATGGGAATATACCCATCCTGCTGATTTCCATGCACACAAAGGGAATCATTGTGGATAATACGCACAGTGACTATAGACTCACAAATAACGCCAAATAATTCGAATAAATAACAAAATATAATAGAAAAAAATTTTGTCTTTCAAGGTGTTTCGAACTAAAGTCACCATGTTTCCCAGCCCTTGCCGTTCAACTCTACACTATCAGTGATATGTTAAACAGATTGCTTGCAATTATACCGAGATCAAGTTCATGTATATGTCTAATAATTGTCACTCTACGCCTTTTTTTATTCAAAATGTTGTAGGCTTACTTGCGTTTCTTAATACGATTACTGTACATGAAAAGAGAAGCGTGTGTTATAAAAAAAGTGTAATTTAATCGAATGATTTTCACATATTTACTATTTTGAATGTGAATAGTATGCGTTGTTTTATTGTTCGGTTAGTGTTTATAAAGCAGATGTTACGCCATTTCGTAATAGGACAGTCAGCTAGAAACGAAGCTTTATTTTCGGATATCTTAAGCTTCATTCTATTGCTTGTCAAAAATATTTCGCCACTCTTGAAAGTGTTTCATTAAGTGTTATGTTGTGTTTCAGTATCTGTGCCGAGCCCGAATCTCGTACGACACAGAGCGGAATGAAACATCACTGTTTCGATACCATTAGTCCGTTCCAAGCGCAGGTGGACTGAAACAGCCTTATTTTGAAACAACGATATAGTTTCTGTGTCTGGCTCGAGATCGAATCTGATGCGGTTATCCGAGACAGGGGTGGAATGAAACACCACTGTTTCGAAACAGTGAACCACAGCCGTTCCGAAACACTGAAACAGTTCCACGTATCGATACACTGTATCGAAACATAGAAAAAGTGGCCAAGTCTAGCGCCTAGCCTTACGCCGTGTTACCTGGCTGTGAATGTACACCATTCTTGTAGACACAATGGACAGGCCCGCGTTGATACATCATTGAATCGGGAGACTTCATTCACGGTGCGGATATGGGCACGTCCAATCACTATAGCTCCTTTCTGCCATTTTGTCACACCTCTGAGTAGGCCCATCTTATTGCGCTGACGCCATACAACCGACTGGCAGATACACAGTACGTAGCTATGCACGTACTTATCTTCCACGAGTACCGTCAGTGGTGGATGGTTACGTGACTGCCTGATACCAGTTCTACGCCAAAGGCCATGTCTCGTTGAATACACCAGATCACGGAAGTTAAGCAACTTCGAATCAGGCCAGTCACTGCACGGGTTACCGCCTGTGTATGCCACGTGCTGTTGGTTGCTTTTTCTTTGAGCTTATGGTAAAGGAGGGAAGAGGTGGTGGCTTTAAGTTCCTGACCACCAGACATTGCGCCGACGTTCTGGATTAAATTCCAAACTTCTCCGCAATGTCTGATGCTGTGAGGGCATGTGGTGCTTTTGGTGGTGAACCGCCCGTTGGATGACGTTAAGCTCGGCGACGCACTTGGTGCAAACTGAGAGGAGTAGGCGCTCTTCCTTCTCTCACCATCATCCAGCACTAAAATGAAACACACCCATTACAGTCACCTACACTTCTCAGACACACACTTCAACACACAACTCTCACACTTCGTGAAGGAAAAATGCCAGTGTGAGCGAAGGGCTGAAAAACCTTTGCAATTAGGTGGCTAAACCTGCTCTTGCGGCTAACTGTTTCATACGACTTTACCTTTTTTCCCAGTTCTTCACCTTCTACAGCGCTGTGAGCGACCAATGCGCTCTCAGAAGCGGTGAGTATCATTCTGTCCGGTTAGCTTACTGCCACATACGAATATTCCTCCACGTTATTTACGACGCAGTTAGTTCGTTGTGCTAGGAGGTGTAAGGTGGCTATAATTTCACACCTTACAAGCACTCATCCACATACTTTGCCGTGCACTACAACAACAATTAAGTATCATTTGATAGGTTGTACATCGTATATATGAATATTTAAAGGAGACTGACATTGTCACGTACACCTTGTAAATAATTGTTAACGCTTATTGCATGGATGGTGACGGAGTGTCTTCATTATAAAAATGGCGTAATGAATGATTACCTATACTAGTAGAGGCTGGAACGCCAGTGGAAATGAAACAGCAGGCAGAACTCAAGCCCTGGGTGGAAGGCCCACAAAGGTGTGTTGGTCCTGCTTAAGCACAGGAAGTAGCAAGACGGACGTCGTGGCACCTAAGCGCTGGAGCACAATAGAGTCGCGACCGACCGGGTGGTAACCGAACCGGAAGGATTATACTTCGGAAACTACGAAAATCTCGGACGCAGGTGAGAGGAACGAAGAAGCGGCACCTCGGAAACCACACAGGCTGGGTTATTTACAAGGATTTTTACTCAGAAGCGTACCATTGTACGAGTATAAGACGGACTTGATGTCTTTGCTCTCAGGAGAGTTAATAGTTAGACACTGTAGTATTGCGAACCTATACGATTCTGAACTTCACCTTCGGGTTGGAAGTCGTCGTTGAGTACGCAGTATTCAGTAATTGAGAGCACTTCCTCTGTCTATACTTACGTTGAGACGTTATCTGAACGCTGTTCTTGTGGCCTCGGGCATGGATGTGTGTGATGTCCTTAGGTTAGTTAGGTTTAATTAGTTCTAAGTTCTAGGCGACTGATGACCTCAGATGTTAAGTCGCATAGTGCTCAGAGCCATTTGAACCATTTGTTCTTGTGGCTGGGAGTTCGCGTTTCTCGTCTGTAGAACACAGAGAGGAGAAGACAGTATTAGAGTATATTAGTCAGAAGGCCGCCTTCTGCCGTCCGATGGTTTGAAAGAGTTTATTTGTAGCTGAAGTTCTTCTATCGTCGTAGACGAGTGCGGGAACCATCACTTCGACGCACCGGACGCAGCACATACGGTGATATCGCAAACTGCTTCAGCTTATTAGGGCTATTAAGGCTAAACAGCTGTGGTCACGTTAATTTATTTCCACTGAGGTTTCACAACACCGTAGATCATTTTTCAAAGTAGTGTCTTCTAGTGTTCGGTACCTAGATGATGTCAGTCACTTCGCGTTACTGATATTAGACCTCGCAGTCATAATACGGGGCAGAGTTGGGCAATTGATTAGTAATTTCACTTAGGAAATATGAACTTTGTAATATAAAGTTTTTTTCAATCTACAATAAATATATAAGCAGGTTCAAATGGCTCTGAGCACTATGGGACTTAACAGGTGTGGTCATCAGTCCCCTAGAACTTAGAACTACTTAAACCTAACTAACCTAAGGACATCACACACATCCATGCCCGAGGCAGGATTCGAACCTGCTACCGTAGCAGCAGCTCGGCTCCGGACTGGAGCGCCTAGAACCGCGCGGCCACCGCGGCCGGCTATATAAGCAGGAACAATGTTTATCATTTAGTAGGATTAGTTGCCTTCATCATTCATTTATGTTTAGATTGTAATTTATAGAATTAAGAGATCCTAAGATCTGCTTATGGGTAGTCATACAGGGCCAAATGTTCATTTTAGCGTTTATGATTTTCCGTTGCGCACATTCATTTTACACTCGCCTGGAGTAGCATCTTGGAGAGCACACAAAGATGGTCCGACGTATCGTAACCTCACTGACACGGCGACAATTAGGGGCTGTTTCGAGCGCCCTTCGGAGGTTAAGGAATACGACATGAACCTGAGAGCCGACTGCTAATTTCTGGATCTCAGAGACTAGCGGAGGGAGTTGAGTATTACGACATCGCTGTTGGCGAATTTTATGTTGATTCCAACGGAGGAGATTTTTGGGAAGTGGTCATTATATGCGAACATTAGTCGTTTTCCATAATTCCAAAACAGATTTACATCAGCGATCAAGATTTACTACAGTTATCTGACTTCTACGGGTGAGCTTTTTCTAAAAACGGAAACATCGTTTAGTAACTGGCAGGCCAGCATGGCGACAGAAAAAGGCGCCACACGAGGTTCCCTGCACGCGGCGCCTTTCCGGCAAGTGACAGCTAACAGCGGCGTCGCCTGATTGGGCGGGTGACAGCTGTGCCCGAGGGGGCCGCTGCGCCGCCAGTGCGTGCTGCGTGCTGCGTGCGGCTATATTTGTCCCCCACACCACGCACCCCACGGCCGCCAGCAAGCTCCCCAAACAAATGTGTCGCCGCTCCCATCTCTTTACAAAGTGCTGAAATCTCTTCCCCATATAATCCACTACCTGACAATACAACGTAGGGCACCAAAATGAATTGATCGGATGTCAATGCAACTTCGTACACGTACACACCATCGACGGATCTGTCAATGATTAGAGTTGCAATTATGTATGACAGCCATAACGGCCACCGGGGATTTGTGTCACTTGTGTTTAGTGTATAGTGTTTTTACCAGGCCAGGTAGGGTATACAGAGTGGTCCATTGATAGTGACCGGGCCAAATATCTCACGAAATAACCATCAAACGAAAAAACTACAAAGAACGAAACCAGATGGCGCTATGGTTGGCCCGCTAGATAGCGCTCCCATAGGTCAAACGGATATCAACTGCGTTTATTTAATTAGGAACCCCCATTTTTTATTACATATTCGTGTAGTACGTAAAGAAATATTAATGCTTTAGTTGGACCACTTTTTTGCTTTGTGATAGATGGCGCTGTAATAGTCACAAACATATAACTACGTGGCATCACGTAACACTCCTCCAGTGCGGACGGTATTTCCTTCGTGGTATATTATCTGTGTTAAAATGGACCGTTTACCAATTGTGGAAAAGGTTGATATCGTGTTAATGTATGGCTATTATAATCAAAATGCCCAACGGGCGTGTGCTATGTATGCTGCTCGGTATCCTGGACGACATCAGCCAAGTGTCCGGAGTGTTCACCGGATAGTTACGTTATTTAAGGAAACAGGAAGTGTTCAGCCACATGTGAAACGTAAACAACGACCTGCAACAAATGATGATGCCTAAGTAGGTGTTTTAGCTGCGGTCGCGGCTAATACGCACGTCAGTAACAGACAAATTGCGCGAGAATCGGGAATCTCAAAAATGTCGGTGTTGAGAATGCTACATCAACATCGATAGCACCCGTTACATATTTCTATGCACCAGGAATTGCATGGCGACGACTTTGAACGTCGTGTACAGTTCTTCCACTGGGCACAAGAGAAATTACTGGACGATGACAGATTTTTTGCACGCGTTCTATTTAGCGACGAAGCGTCATTCACCAACAGCGGTAGGGTAAACCGGCATAATATGCACTATTGGGCAGTCGAAAATCCACGATGGCTACGACAAGTGTAACATCAGCGACCTTGGCGGGTTAATGTATGGTGCGGCATTATGGGAGGAAGGATAATTGGCCCCCATTTTATCGATGACAATCTAAATGGTGCAATGTATGCTGATTTCCTACGTAATGAATGGTTCAAATGGCTCTGAGCACTATGGGACTCAACTGCTGAGGTCATTAGTCCCCTAGAACTTAGAACTAGTTAAACCTAACTAACCTAAGGACATCACAAACATCCATGCCCGAGGCAGGATTCGAACCTGCGACCGTAGCGGTCTTGCGGTTCCAGACTGCAGCGCCTTTAACCGCACGGCCACTTCGGCCGGCTCCTACGTAATGTTCTACCGATGTTACTACAAGATGTTTCACTGCATGACAGAATGGCGATGTACTTCCAACATGATGGATGTCCGGCACATAGCTCGCGTGCGGTTGAAGCGGTATTGAATAGCATATTTCATGACAGGCGGATTGGTCGTCGAAGCACCACATCATGGCCCGCACGTTCACCGGATCTGACGTCCCCGGATTTCTTTCTGTGGGGAAAGTTGAAGGATATTTGCTATCGCGATCCACCGACAACGCCTGCCAACATGCGTCGGCACATTGTCAATGCATGTGCGAACATTACGGAAGGGGAAGTACTCGCTGTTGAGAGGAATTGCCAAATGCATTGAGGTTGACGGACATCATTTTGAGCATTTATTGCATTAATGTGGTATTTACAGTTAATCACTGTGTAACAGCATGCGTTCTCAGAAATGATAAGTTCACAAAGGTACATGTATCACATTGGAACAACCGAAATAAAGTGTTCAAACGTACCTACGTTCTGTATTTTAATTTAAAAACTTACGTGTTAGCAACTGTTCATCTAAAATTGTAAGCCATATGTTTGTGACTTTTACAGCGCCATCTAGCGGGGCAACTATAGCGCAATCTGGTTTCCCCCTACAAGCTAGACAAGTTTCGATTTTGTAGTGTTTTCGTTTGACGCTTATTTCGTGAGATATTTGGCCCGGTCACGATCAATGGACCACCCTGTATAAGAGGCGCGAACAGCGACAGATGTTATGAGATAACTGTGAAGGACATGGAGGTGCCGCATGGCCGTGTAAGGCAGTGTGAGTCTGAGTCTTCAATTGGCCGGCTAGTGGAATTGTTCAATGGTTCAAATGTTGTGAGTTCTTAAGGGAGCAAACTACTTAGGTCGTTGGTCCCTAGACCTACACACTACTTAAACTAACTTATGGCTAAGAACAACACACACACTCACACCCATGCCCGTGGGAGAACTCGAACCTCCGGCGAAGGGGCCGCGCAGTTCGTGACATGACGCCTCAAACCGCGAGGCCACCCCGCGCCGCTAGTGGAATTGTGCAATATACAGACTTATGGGGCATTCGGATGTAACACTGGCCCAATGTTGAATTGAATAGGAACTTGAGTGCAGGCATATTCGCAGTCAAGGTTCCGGCAGTCTTCGTCGTACCAACAAAAGGAAAGGTCGTTCTATCTACATCTACATCTACATCTACATTTATACTCCGCAAGCCACCCAACGGTGTGTGGCGGAGGGCACTTTACGTGCCACTGTCATTACCTCCCTTTTCCGTTCCAGTCGCGTATGGTTCGCGGGAAGAACGACTGCCGGAAAGTCTCCGTGCGCGCTCGAATCTCTCTAATTTTAAATTCGTGATCTCCTCGGGAGGTATAAGTAGGGGGAAGCAATATATTCGATACCTCATCCAGAAACGCACCCTCTCGAAACCTGGACAGCAAGCTACACCGCAATGCAGAGCGCCTCTCTTGCAGAGTCTGCCACTTGAGTTTGCTAAACTTCTCCGTAACGCTATCACGCTTACCAAATAACCCTGTGACGAAACGCGCCGCTCTTCTTTGGATCTTCTCTATCTCCTCCGTCAACCCGATCTGGTACGGATCCCACACTGATGAGCAATACTCAAGTACAGGTCGAACGAGTGTTTTGTGAGCCACCTCCTTTGTTGATGGACTACATTTTCTAAGGACTCTCCCAATGAATCTCAACCTGGTATCCGCCTTACCAAAAATTAATTTTATATGATCATTCCACTTCAGATCGTTCCGCACGCATACTCCCAGACATTTTACAGAAGTAACTGCTGCCAGTGTTTGTTCCGCTATCATATAATCATACAATAAAGGATCCTTCTTTCTATGTATTCGCAATACATTACATTTGTCTGTGTTATGGGTCAGTTGCCACTCCTTTCATCAAGTGGCTGTCCGCTGCAGATCTTCCTGCATTTCGCTACAATTTTCTAATGCTGCAACTTCTCTGTATACTACAGCATCATCCGCGAAAAGCCGCAAGGA
Organism: Schistocerca serialis cubense; assembly: GCF_023864345.2. Taxonomy (NCBI): domain Eukaryota; kingdom Metazoa; phylum Arthropoda; class Insecta; order Orthoptera; family Acrididae; genus Schistocerca; species Schistocerca serialis. Next base: position 696,270,895 of record NC_064640.1, on the reverse strand, counting down.
ACTTCCGACACTATCTACTAGGTCATTTACATATATTGTGAAAAGTTGTGGTCCCATAACACTCCACTGTGGCACACCAGAGGTTACTTTAACGTCTGTAGACGTCTCTCCATTGAGAACAACATGCTGTGTTCTGTTTGCTAAAAACTCTTCAGTCCAGCCACATAGTTGGTCTGATATTCCGTAGGCTCTTACTTTGTTTATCAGGCGACAGTGCGGAACAGTATCGAACGCCTTCTGGAAGTCAAGGAAAATAGCATCTACCTGGGAGCTTGTATCTAATATTTTCTGAGTCTCATGAACAAATAAAGCGAGTTGGGTCTCACACGATCGCTGTTTCAGGAATCCAATTTGATTCCTACAGAGTAGATTCTGGGTTTCCAGAAACGACACGACACGCGAGCAAAAAACATGTTCTAAATTTCTACAACAGATCGACGTCAGATATCGTGCACCAAGCATATCGTAACCACTTCGTATTTGTGCCTACTACCCGACTACAGGTAATGGACTCTCTGGAACAATGTGTGTCATCCCGCACCATTGAAGGAGTCTAGCAGCAGCCGGACTAGGCAATTACCATCTTACGCATAGGCTGCCGCCAACACCACGACGAAGAGGTCGTATTCAGAGTGGCGCAGAGATCAGGATGCGTGAACTGCTGGTGAATGGTGTCACATTCTAGCGATGAATCGCGGTTCTGCACTAGAATGGATGACTATCGTCGGCGAGTCTGGTGCCAACGTGTGGAGAGATGCCATTTTGCCAAAGTTTTAGCCGCGCGGGGTAACCGTGCAATCTGAGGCGCCTTGCCAAGGTTCGCGTGGCTTCCCCCGTCGGAGGGTCGAGTCCTCCCTCTGGCATTGGTGTATGTGTTGTCCCTAGCGTAAGTTAGTTTAGGTTAGATTAAGTAGTGTGTAAGCCTAGGGACCGATGACCTCAGCAGTTTGGTCCCATAGGAACTTACCACAAATTTCCAATTTCCAAAGTTTTAGAGAGGTACACTGGTTTTACTGCTGGTGACATGATGTGGGGAGCTGTCCGGTATCACTTCAGATCACGGCTGGTTATAATTGACGAAATACTGAGGGCACAGAGGTACGTCACAGAAATTCTGTGTCCTCATGACTTACCTCTCACACGACAGAATCGTCGTCTCATTTTTCAACAGAACAAGGCACAGCAGTGTTACTGATCGCGTGATGGTGTAGGGAGCCATCGAGTATGACTTCAGGTCACGGCTGGTAGTGCTTGAATTAACTATAATGACATATCGGTACATCACGGCTATCCTAGGTTCTCATGTTTTACTTCTCATTCAGTGGTATCATGGTGTCATTTTTCAACACGACACATGGCACGTGTCTCTATGATCTGTATGCATGATGTTGAGGTACTCCCGTACTCGGCAACTGTGGGCAATTTTGCTTCAGGCGAGGATACAATAGGTTTTTGACACCCTTCCCATCCGAATTAATGCATGCATCCGGGCCAGAGGGATTGCAACATCATGCTGATAAATAGTGTCACATTACGAAGATCTTTGTAAATGTGACTGAAGTTTATTGTCAGTGAAATAACGTCACATTCATAAAAAAAGTGGTTGGTTGCTTTATTTCTTAATACAACATCACATACCCTGTCAAGCTGTGAAGTTTCATTTCGTTTCCTCCTCCCTTTCTAGATGCTCCGCTGTTTCTGGCAGGTAGTTTATTTGTGTATCTGCATCTCTACTCCACAAAACACATTACGGTGTTTTGTGGAGGGAACGTAGTGTATTAGTGTACCACTCTCACTTCCCTGTCCCCATCTCGACCCCCTCCCCCCTTCATTTCCCTCTTCCTGTCGCGAATGGAGTGCAGGAAGAATGACTGTTGCTAATTCCATATGATCCCGAATTTCTCCGAATTTCTCGAATTCTACCTCATGTTCTAGGAGGAAATATTATGTTACTTGAACACATGTTCTTGGAATTTCAACAGTAAACCACATCAGACTGTGATGCGCAACCCCTCTCTTATAGCCTCTGCCACTGGAGTTGGCTGAGCATCTTTGCGGTACTTACTAAATGAACCTGCGACGGAATGCATACCTATTATTTCTATCTTCTATATTACATCTGTCAACCCTAGTTGTCTCTTGGTCGGGGGGGGGGGGGGGAGGATGTTCGCGGGTTCGTTTCCCTGCCGGGACAGAGGTTTTCTTCGTCAGGGGACTGAGTGTTAGCGTCATCCTAATAATTTCATCTCATCTTCACAACAAATACGCGCAAATCACCAAAGTGGCGCCAAATGGAAAGACTTGTACCAGACTGCTGAACAATCTCAAACTGGGTTTTCCAGCCAGTAATGCTTTACGATCATTTTAATCCACCCACACCAAAGAGCGATACTCAAGTATAGGCCAGACGAATGTCTTGAGTTGACTCATTCCTGGACGAACTACGGCTCCTGAATATTCTTCCAATGAATCCTTCCTCTAACCTATGTCTGCCTTACGATTACTTATATATGCGGTCGTTCCACTAGCAGTAGCTGTGTGTGCAAACTCCTGGATACGTGGCTACTTCTAGTGAATGTTCTGCAATCGACATTATCAATGTGCTACAAGTTTCATTCGTTTATATTGAGAGTAAACTGCAAGTATCTTCAGCAAGCATCGATCCTCGTTAGTAAATGTCCTACAGCACTCATCTGGATAAGCCTGAAGTCAACTTCACGCAGAACGTTCCATTAAGAACGACATGCTGTGTTCTATTTACCAGGAACTCTTCAGTTCAATGACACAGCTGTTCTGATATTCCATCAGCTTGTGTTTTGCTCATTAGGCAACAATGAGGAACAGTATCGAAAGCCTTCTGAAAATGAGAAACACGTCATCACCTGGGCGCCGGTATCACCTATCTTATGGGTTTCGTGGGTGAACAGAGCCAACAGAATTTCACAGTATCCTTGTTTACGGTAGCCATATTGATTCCTACAGAGGTAATTTTCGGGCTCCAGAAATATCAGAATACGCGAGCATATAATGTGTTCCAAAACTGTATAACAGATTGAAGTTAGCGATATGAGCCCGTAGTTGCGTTACATGCTCAACTCCACTGTTTACATTCTGATTTCCAATGCTGGTATTCTGCCGCACCTACGCCGACAAACCTTATGAACCGCACAAGTGCTCACCGTACTCTCTCCCAACGCAAATCCAGCCTTCTCCATCTACCAGCCCCGAAATTAATCCAGCCTATCAACTCTCTTCTCCCCCTGTCCTAAGCCCTCCCCTCTCCCCTTCCCTTTTCCCTACTGGCCCCTCCACGGTCTCCTGCTCCTTTCTTTCCACCCCTCCTTTCCCTTCCACCTACCCCCATTCGCACCAGCACGCTTTGTTCAAATCCACAACCTAAAGTGCAGTACTTCGTTTTAAGACCTTCTACAATTCTATGCTATTTTTTTTGTTTTACAAGGGGAGGCCGCCAATCGTGAAATTCAGATTCGATTCATACTGCGCATAATGAAAGCTCATGGCCAGAGGTGTAATGTGGCAAAGCACCAAGATGCACTTCTCAGCCGTTGTCGAGAAAATCGACAGTTGAAAGAAACCGTTGCGGTGAAATACTCTCTACCATTAATAATTTTCTACAGCGTCGTGGCGCAGCGGTAAGCGCTCGGGTTCGTAATCCGAAGGTCGCCGGATCGAATCTCGCGCCATGCGAGCTTCTATTTTTTTTTAGTATTTGTTTTTTTGTAATTCATATATATATATATATATATAATTCCCGGCAATCAGTTGCAACAATTATGCACATAATAAGTTGTTGAAAGTCGTTTGTCGTGGAAAAACTGGCGACTTCGAACATCATTATGTTTTCCGCAAACAAAGTTGTATTTCACAAATGTTATTAATTGTCTTCATAATGTTAACCACGTATAGTTAACGGAAGACGTAGAAACGATATTACGAAACGAATACGTATAGCGTAAGTCAAACGTTCGAATTAGAATAGAGACCCCACGAACACAAATTTGCTGTGGCAGGTATGAAATATAAACTCCGTTACTCGCTCGTTACACTTGAAGGACAGATGTTGAATGGGCCGAAACGAGCCACCGCATAACAGCGTAGTTGCCTGCTAACTTCGAAAGAAGGTAGATGCGGTCCCTAGCGCAACTTATAACATCGTCGAAAATCAGTGCGGACGGGAGAGCTTTGGTACACCCTGTTAAAAAAACGGAAAAATGGAGGCGATACAATTGGAGAGCGATCCGCCTTCACCAACATGCATAAGCAATTCATTAATAATTTATTGTATATATATATATATATATATATATATATATATATATATATATATATTTGAAATACAAAAAACTAATAATAAAAAAAAAGTTGTATGGCGCGAGATTCGATCCGGCGACCTTCAGATTACGAACCCGAGCGCTTACCGCTGCGCCCCGACGCTGTAGAAAATTATTAATCGTAGAGAGTATTTCACCGCAACGGTTTCTTTTAACTGTCGATTTTCTCGACAACGGCTGAGAAGTGCATCTTCGTGCTTTGCCACATTACACCTCTGGCCATGAGCTTTTATTATGCGCAGTATGAATCGAATCTCAATTTCACAATTGGCGGCCTCCCCTTGTTAGTTTAATTTAAAAACGGAAACGTCTACAGATACATTTTTTTAATGTAGGTAATGGAAATAATCTTTTTATTTATTCTGAAAGACCATCTAAATATTTCATGTTTTTAATTACATTGTATCATTTTATGTATTTTGAGATATTAGGCTGCAGAGAGGAAAGTCTAAACCGCTGACAGCACCACACCTTCCCCTCCAACACATCCCTCCTCTCCCCACAGCCATGGAGTGTGGGGGGTGAAACAACGATAAAAATGTAGTGCGCTCCAGTACATAAAATTTCATCCCTTGCCAATTAGCCAGTGAAAACATAAAGGTAATGAGCGAGTTGTTTACGAGTGCTGCTGACTTGGTATTTAATATTAGCATCTCCATTTTAAAGTTCCCTGGGGAGAGCGCGGAGGAACGTTGCTGGCTCCATCTTTTAGCAGCCTTCTGTCGTAATTATGCGGGGTTACGAGGTCAGAGCTGCGCGTCGATGTCGCGAATGCCCTTTGAACTTTAGCGGCAGTGTCACTCTCACGTTAACGGCAGGGAAAGGCAGCTGAGCGGATTTGTGAACTACCTGAAGGGGTCGTTGGTAGGAGAAAGTTGCTCGCTACTACCATGAACTTTCCAGTCTGGATCTACAAGAAGTGCCACTATCCAATAAATCTCGCTCCGCAAGATTCAGAAAATCTCAAATATTCGAGAGGGCGATAAGTACAGCTGATCATGGAACAGGAATCGGAGTCTCGCTGATTAAATTATTACTAACCAGCTACATATGCTACTACAGTATGGTGAAACACTTTACGAAGGAAATCGCAAAATAATAATCAACAAATGAATAGCCTGAAGCGAATATACCTTGGGTGTGGTGTCATGTAAGTAATTCTGTTTATGAGAAATTAACAAGGGCAATTATAAAGGTAAAAAGTCACTGCAGTTCTACAAATATACACAGGAAATACTTAATATGTTAATCAAACTGTAAGCTTTTTTTCTTGTGTAACACACAACGATTTTAAAGAAAGATCAAAACGCTAACCCACTGATGAAATTTAAGAATAAAAAGCATAAAATACTGATTGACTGCAGGTTTTTACAGTTTCCGCGAATCGGGTAACCGTTTGGATAACCGCTGTATGACAACAGATAAGCCGGCCTGTGTGGCCGAGCGATTCTAGGCGCTTCAGACTGGAACCGCGCGACCGCTACGATCGCAGGTTCGAATACTGCCTCGAGCATGGATGTGTGCGATGTCCTTAGGTTAGTTAGGTTTAAGTAGTTCTAAGTTCTAGGGGACTGATGACCTCACAAGTTAAGTCCCATGGTGCTCAGAGCCATTTGAACCATTTTTGAACCATCAACAAGTGTCAGCGTGCGAACCATCCAACGAAACATAATCGATATGGGTTTTCGTAACCGAAGGCCTACTCGTGTACCCTTGATGACTACACGACACAAAGCTTTACTCCTTGCCTGGACCCATCAACACCTACACTGGACTGTTGATGACTGGAAACATGTTGCCTGGTCAGACGAGTCTCTTTTCAAATCGTATCGTGTACGCGTATGGAGACAACCTCACGAATCCATGGACGCTGCATGTCAACAGGGGACTGTTCAAGTTGGTGGAGGCTCTGTAATGGAGTGTGGCGTGTGCAGTTGGAGTGATAGGGGACCCCTGATACGTCTAGGTGCGACTCAGGTAGGTGACACGTACGTAAGAATCCTGTCTGATCACCTGCATCCATTCATGTCCATAGTGCTCAGAGCCATTTGAAGCATTTTTTGAAAACAGATACAAAGTCATTGTACATTATTACTGTTAAAAGAAAAATAAGTAAGCGGAGTAGAGACGAATGGGAAATCGTTCTAGCGAGGATGCGGGGTGCAAATTGTAAAATCCACTAACTTTGAGAGAAGGCAGATTGTTATGGCCCGGAGCTTGGGAACGACCGACTCAGAAACGGCGATGCTAGTCAGCAGTTCGCATGCTACTGTCGTCAGTGTCTATGTAGAGTGGATACAGGACGATGGAACCACGAGTAAGCGAGAGAGTGTCGGTCGTTCAAGCCTCGTCAGAGCACGCAAAGGTCGGAAGCTGCCTGGTCTCCGAACCGGGATAGGCGGCTATCTGAAGCGGATCTGAAGACAGAATACACAGAGATGACAAAAGTCTTGGGATAGCAATATGCACGTATACAGATGCCGGTAGTATCACGTACACACGGTATGAAAGGGCAGTGCATTGGTGGAGCTGTCATCTGTACTCAGGTAGCTCATGTGGAAAGGTCTCTGGGGTTCCCGGGTTCGATTCCCGGCGGGGTCAGGGATTTTCTCTGCCTCGTGATGGCTGGGTGTTGAGTGCTGTCCTTAGGTTAGTTAGGTTTAAGTAGTTCTAAGTTCTAGGGGACTGATGACCGTAGCAGTTAAGTCCCATAGTGCTCAGAGCCATTTGAACCAAAGGTTTCTGACGTGATTTTAAAGCACGAAGGGAATTAACAGACTTTGAACGCGGAATGGTGGCTGGAGCTAGGTGCATGGGACATTCCATTTTGGAAATCGTTAGGGTATTCAATATTCCGGGATCCAAATTTCAGGCATTACCTCTCACCACGGACAACGCAGTGACCGACTGCCTTCACTTAGTCAGTCCTAATAGACAAGCAACACTATGTCAGATCATTGCAAAAATCAACGTGGGACGTACGACGAACGTATCCGTTGGGATAGTGCTGCGAAATCTGGAGTGAATGGGTTATGGCAGCAGACGACCGACGCGACTGCCTTTGCTAACAGCGCGATATCGCCTGCAGCACCTCTCCTGGGCTCGTGACCATATTGGTTGGACCATAGATGACTTGTAAACCATGGTCTGGTCATATGAGTCCCGATTTCAGCTGATGAGAGCTGATGGCAGGATTCGAGGGTGCCGCAAACACCACGAAGCCATGGACCCAAGTTGTCAACAAGGCACTGTGCAAGCTGGTGGTGCCCATAGTGGTGTTGGCCGTGTCTACATGGAATGAACTGGGTCCTCTCGTCCAACTGAACCGATCATTGACTAGAAACGGTTATGTTCGGCTACTTGGAGACTATGGCCTCATGTTTCAAAGAACGATGTAACTTTTATGGATGACAGAGCGCCATGTCACCAGGTCACAGTTGTTCGCGATTGGTTTGAGGAATATTTTGAACAATTATAACTAATGATTTGGTAACCAGATTGCCCGACATGGGTCCCATCGGACATTCATGGGACATAATCTAGAGTTCAGTTCACCTGCCAGGTTAGCCGAGGGCTAATGCGCTGCTTCCTGGACTCTGGTAGGCGCGCCGGCCGCAGATCGAATCCGCCTGGATGTGGTTTTTAGGCGGTTTTCCACATCCCTTTAGGTGAATACTGGGCTGGTCCCCACGCCCTGCCTCAGTTACACTACTCGCAGACATTTGAAAACGTTCGCACTATTTCATGGATTACACTAGACCGATGGGGTACACTAATTCCGTCCTGGGGGGTCTGGAGTGGCGACAGGAAGAGCATCCGGCCACCCCTTAAAATTAACCAGGCCAAATCCGACCTTAACCACGCCGACCCTGCGAAATAATGCGGCACAAAGGCACAAGGAAAAGAAAAGAAGAAAGAATCTATAGTTCAGTCCATGCACAAAATCTTGCAGCAGCAACACTGTCGCAACTATGGATGGCTATAGAGGCCGCATGGCTCAATATTTCTGGATTGCCAAAGACTTGTTCACTCCATGCCACGTTGAGTTGCTGCACTATGTCAGGCGAAAGGAGGTCCGACTCGATATTAGGGGATATCCCATGACTTGTCACCTAAATGGACAGTGTTGCTGCAGGCACAAGTGTTCTGGAGTACAGGATACAGTACACATTTCTGAACATGGTACTCGACAGGAGACGACTCCTACGTCTTCCCATGCTGGCACAGCAACAACGACAGTTACGATTTCATTGGGTACGGGATCGCTGAGATTGGACCGTGGGTCAACAGAAATGTGTAACCTGGTTAGATGACTCACGTTTCTTGTTACACAAGGTCGATGATAGCGTCCAGATATGCAACTATCTTGGCGAAGGGCAGGTCGATACAAGCATGGGGCCACGTATGCCAGTGGCGGGAGTATTATGCCGTAGGGGAGATTCGCGTGGGCTTTCATGGGATCTGCGGTAGTAAACGAAAGTACATCGATAACTGTCGACTACGTGAGCATTATTGAGGGTCACTGGCATCCCTTCGTGTTGATGCCTTGCCCGGCGACGATGTCATCTTCCATCAGGATAACTGTCCGTGTCACAAGGCCAGAAACGTGCTACAGTTTTTTGAGAGAACGATAATGAACTCACATTGATGTTTTCGCCACCAAATTCGTCTGATCTGAAACCGATGGAACGCATTTGGGGAGCTATTGGACGCCAGCTCCCCACCAACAAATCACGGCGCGTAGTTTACGGGAATACATGACATGTGCAACAACAGGTCGAAACCACGTCATGCAGTACTGCTGCTGTAGAACGTTTAAAAATTGAACCAACTTGCTAGTAAGTAGTTGGCTGTATTGTTCTGGGTTATCGGTGTATGTGTCATTGAAGTGATTGCATGTCTATAAATTTTAACAAAATGTTTCGCCGTCAAATTGAGAAGCATTAACATCGAGATGGGATTGCGCTGCCACAGGCAAGCTACTGTTGACAGTTTTATTGGATATTGACGACGCGCTAAGCAACGATTAAATGTTTGAAGCCTTATATGATGCTTCGCGACAGGTTAGCTGAATTCTTGCTCTCTAAATGATGTGCAACATCCCGTCGCTTTCATTCCCTCCCTCCTTCTCGCTCCCCCGCTCCCTCTCTCTCTCCCTCCCTCCCTTGTGTGTGTGTGTGTGTGTGTGTGTGTGTGTGTGCGTGTGTGCGTGCGTGCCAGCGACAGCACAGGAAATATCACAGCCGAGTTTCGTTAAAAGGGAAAGAAAATAACGGTCCAGAGGGGAGAAAGAGAATCCGCTACAATGCGCTGCAAATATTTCGCACTGCGCTTAGCATGAGTTTTGAGCGAAAGAGCCTTTGCTGTGTTGTTAAACTCCGATGAAAACCACGAATTTGATGAGTTACATAGGAGGACGTACTACGATACTACGATTAACGTCACAAGCCCTCAGAGACGAGATAAGTTAGCTTACGTCATTAAGTAAATTAAAAATGTTTGGCGCTCTCTAAGCCACGTTCATCATATTCCTGTTCGAACTGTACTGGCATCTGAAATCGACGTATAAATAAAAATATAAAAATTACAGATACGTCGATTCTCTTTTTTTTTACTGAAATACACTGCTCTGCAAAACTTAAAAAGGATATAGATGAAGTAACGTAACATACTAACTACTTGGTGTTCGCCTCCATAGCTGAGTGGTCAAAGCGGCAAAGTGCCACGCGAGAGTCCTGATTTCGATTCTCGGCCAGGTCAGAGATTTTCTCCCCTCGGGGACTGTTGCCTGCATTATCATTTCGTCCTCATCGAAACGCAAGTCGCCGAAGTGGCGTCGAGCCGGCCGTTGTGGCCGAGCGGTTCTAGGCGCTTCAGTCCGGAACCGCGCTGCTGCTACGGTCGCAGGTTCGAATCCTGCCTCGGGCATGGATGTGTGTAATGTCCTTAGGTTAGTTAGGTTTAAGTAGTTCTAAGTCTAGGGGACTGATGACCTCAGATATTAAGTCCCATAGTGCTTAGAGCCATTTGAACCATTTCTGGTGTCAACTAAAAAGGTGACCAGTCCACCCGACGGGAGGCATTAGCCACACGCACTTATTCAGCTACTCGGTGGAAAGGGATGAAAGGTGGAGCGTGTTGCAAGAGGTCTTTAGGTCGTGCACAGACTGACGGATGTCACATAGCGTGACCTCATCGTGATTACAGCGCTAAGTGGGGTTGATCACTCAACACAAGGCAGCTGAAGGAACGCGGAAAGACAGTGTGTGTCAATCGGCGAGCAGTTACGGTATGCTGTGGCTATTGGAGACTGGTCGTTCGCAAACTAACGGGTCCAAAGGAACGGTTCACCAAAATGAACGGAAGAAGAGAGGAATGAATTCTAAGGAACAGTCTTTCATATTTCACTTCGATCGCAGCATAGCACTTATAGTTACCGAGAACGGGAAACAGTCGGTCTCGTTCTCGCAACGGCACTTCGGCCAGTCTCGCTCCAGCCTCGGTCCCGTTCCCGTCTTTGTCTCGGTCTCGGTCTCCGTCGGCCGGACTAGTCCCTTCTTCGCGTGGTCACGTCGCATTTCCATTGCCGACTGCTCCTAGTTAGTTCAGTATCGTGTTGTTTTTTGTTTCGTTCGCTGCACTCGCCCATCTGTTTCAAACATTTTTTCCACTCTGGACTTCTGGTTCTTTTCGTATTCTATTCAGCATCCAAGACCGGTAATTAAAATATATATTATAATTATGTTAATTACATAAAAATTACTGATATGTAATACATACATCTTTTCAGGTAACAAATGGGCGTATCAGCTTACTTCACTATTCCGATAAACAGCACAAGACATTCTTATAAAAAGGCAAGTTATTACACGTGCAAAGGAAGTCGAGACGGCACACACACGAATGGCCATTTTCCGTTTTTTTTTTGATTCAAGGTAAAACAGCATGTTCATTGTTATCGAAGGCAGACCGACATACAACCGAATTAAGCTCATGCTTCTTAATCGAGTGTCTGGTGCCACATTGTAAGATGGCAAGAACTATGCCCCTTACATGAAGTCATTAAAGATCACCGAACTCACGTTGAGCAAACAGTAGGGCTGAACAAAAATGACTGACAAGACACAATGCATCTTGTAGAATTGGAATAATTAATGTTGGGTGATGGTTTTAAAGTAATTCACATGACATGTAAACTTTGTGGAAACGCATCGATTTACTGGAGGCTAGTTCATCCCAGGGAAGTATGCAGAGTTGACCACGACGCGCGGCTGGGGAGCGGCGAAGGGAAGCGACAATAGGCAGCTTAGGGCGCCTCAAACTCTTGAGAAAGTGGCAACGGGGCGCGGCCTCCAGCTGCCTTAAGATAAGTGACAGTGAGTGGGTGGTTGACCCCATGCTGGTGTACCGGGAAGCAGACGGAGAACTTGTACGCCTGTTGATAAATGTCCGTCGTCCTGTTTTCAGTGAAACATGCGAGAAAGCCGCGCAAAGCTACAGTGGAGTGGTCAACAGAGGCCAAAATATGCGTGTTCGTGACTATAGCAACTTCACACTGAATTCACGGTCCGCAGAGTCTGAAGTAAATCAGGTGAAGAGCGACAGAATGAAATACGCCGGCCTCCATTGGGAACATAGGACCAAGGAATTTGAAGTACTCTCCTAGGAGTCAGAATTCCGGAAAAATTTGTGTTTTGTGCAGACGCTAACCTTGATGGGTGACCTGGGAGGAGCTAAATAGCAGAAGTTGAGAGGAAGGGAAATTTTGTGGGAATTTGTTCACTTCCCAGAGCAGGCATTGGTCAGCGCTGGGAAGCGACGCATAATTAATGCGAGTTGCGCTGCAATTGGCGTAAGTGATTTTGCTGGAGGGGAAACGGAGGCGAAGAGCGGACTGGGAGAAGTCCCCGTAGAGGTCTTCCGTTCCCAGCTTGCCTAGAGTGCGGACGTGGCGTTCTTTACTCAGCTTGCCTGAGAGAGAGTGAGCATCTCTGCAGTTTAGGACTTAGCAAACGGAACGATTGAGCTTGGAGATAGAAAGTTTTCGTTCAGCTATGTACTGAGCAAGATAGCTAGAAGTGAATAGACGAGCGCAGCCGTGCAGCACCACGAGGTCGGCCGACGTCCGAAAACGACGATGCCCCGCCACGCTGAATTCGGTGATATTGCGCCCGCTCCGGCCACTGATTAATTTGTTGGATCACGTCGGCAAAGTTTCCACGAGGATTTCATGGGCCGTGTATTGTAGAATTGTGCTCGCACTTCGCATTGCGCCTGGGTCAGTCGATAGGAATTACTTTTGATTTATCGCGCTTTACTCCACGTAAACGCAATTTATTACCACTGCCTGATGGGAGAGTCTTGTAATGTGATGATTGAAGGTCGGGAGTTAAAATAAATTTGTGCTAATCGACTGCATCTGTTTTCAATCAAGTAGTTGAAATCCCAAGTCATTTTCTTAATTAATTTTATGTTCAACATTTGCATCTGGTGTTCAATAGCTGAATGTAACATCAATGTGCACCCCTTTTTAATTAAAAGTGATCAATTCTGAATCAATTAATGTCAACACTGCCACCGCAGTTTAATCAGGAGTCACAGGGCTTTATTACTTTCTTTGGGTTATGCGATATTGCGACAGTTTTGCACTCTTTGTTGATCTGTTAGTCAGTTAGTTGGGGTGAACACACGCCAAAACCAGATAAGTGACGGGTGGGGTGTTGCAACATTTTGTAAAGAGAATACGATAACTTCTACAATATTATTTCAGTGGCACAGGGTAGCTCTCGAAAAATCGGGCCCTGGTACTAGACTGCTCATTGTCGCCCAACAGTCGTCATCTATTGTTTCGAAGTTGTTGTTTGCATTAGCTTATTTGTTATTTCTTTACTGCCTAATTATTACACGTTTATCTATTGTGCTCGAGGCGGTCAAAAAATCTTGTTTAATTGGCGAGCAGTCTGAACTCGGGACCGGTTCTTCGTGCGCCACCCTATATTATTTCACTTCGATCAGCCACATAACGCTACAGTTGGCTAAACGAGAGGTTTTGCAGAATCAAGAAAAGCACTTCTACAAGTGTGTGAGAATTCTGTGATGAATAAAAACTCTCTACTCCAGGGCGAGGCAATTTCAGTTTTGCATAAGAACCATATACCGTGCACAAATTAACGGTGAACGAGTAAAAATGAACGGTTCCCAAAGAAGATCGATCTCCAGTGAACTAGTTCCGAAGGATAAACGAGTTTGCCCATCTCTAGTGGCTATGTTCTTCATTATGTGATGGTCCGGGACAGCATTTGGATAACTTCACACGGGGAAGAATCATCGGGAAACTGGAACAAGGACGAAGTGTGATTAGCGTAGCCCAGGGGTTTTACATTGCAGACATTGTTGTTTCACGTGGATGTGGAGCGTTTCGAACCACAGATACTGCCACCTGAAGAAGAAGAGGTGGTTGACCACAGTCAGCTACAGCAACAGATGACAGCTGCTTTGTGTAACGGGTAAGAAAGGAGCCGCGAAGCACGGCGACTGCATAGGGACGCCTCTTCGCCAGACGAACAGTATATCGTGTTCTGTTGACAGCTCGCTGCATATCGGCAGCACTGTTTGCGGTTGTTCCAAGAGAGGAACAGGGCCAACGAGGAGTCGCGGGCTCTTCCAGAATGAGAAGAAACTACTCAGTCTGAGTACACGGTACATTCTCTGGTCAACGTCATTGTGCTCTTTCATGGACTATGCGGCTAGTCCCGGCGGAGGTTCGAGTCCTCCCTCGGGCATGGGTGTGTGTGTTTGTCCTTGGGATAATTTAGATTTGATGACCTTAGCAGATGCGTCCCATAAGATTTCACACACATTTTTTTTATTGTGCTCTTCCCACGTGCGTCTTCCACGGGTGTGTTCGGCCCTCACTTCATTTTTATGGATGATAACGAGTGGCAGCCGCATTGAACAGTGCAAGTGGAAGAGTTCTTGCAACGAGGGGATTTTCCACGAACAGACTGGTCTGCCCGTTCCGTAGACTTAAATCTGATCGCCGGCCGGTGTGGCCGAGTGGTTCTAGGCGCTTCAGTCTGGAACCGCGCGACCTCTACGGTCGCAGATTCGAATCCTGCCTGGGGTATGGATGTGTGTGATGTCCTTAGGTTTAAATAGTTCTAAGTTCTAGGGGACTGATGACCTCAGATTTTTAGTCCCATAGTGCTCAGAGGCATTTGAACCATTTAAATCTTATCGAGTCGAGCACTTGTGGGATGCTTTAGGGACACGTATAGCGCCCACATGCACCCATCCGGGGTTGTCAAACGCGCTGGTGGAGGAATGGAAAGCCCTACCACAACTCCTTGCCAACCTCGTTTCCAGGATGGGAGCGCGTTACAGAGCGTGGACTGCCGTCCGTGGTAGTCATACACCCTATTCAGAACCTGTCCTGCCTTTTGTAATGTCCGGCGATGGGGGCATCACATATCACCGTGACTTCAGTGTAATTATCGTATTTGAATAAAAGTTTCATTTCTGTTCGTCTCATTGCCTACGTCTATCAGTTACCACCTGTACTATACTGTAGCAGTCCGTTCAATGAGTGTTTAAAATTTCATCGCGCTATGTTACTTGGCACTGACACATTGTGCTTATTTTCGTCTGTAAATTATGGACAGTGTAGTATTTACACGCTAATTAAACCGTGTTCTTTTCAAAGGTACAGGTGAAATTAAGAATATTTATCTGTTTCTACAGCTTAGTACGCTAGTCTACGAGGTATATAGCTGAATGAGACCCAGATCGGATCCGCGTTCCGAACAGCTGCAGTACAGCGGCTAGCCCGAGTGTTGTATCCGGGCCGTTGTCATACTAGTCTAGGCTAAGACCATGCTCATTCCACACGCCCGCCTCAGTAGCACATCACCAAAGCGGTTAAAATACGAATGCACTCGGAACCCTCAACATGGTTTACATACAGATGGCTCACATTTCTTTGCTTCCCTAGAGCAACGTGATTCTCACGATAAAATGGGCATAGGGTCATAGAATAATCGAAAAATGATTTCTACATCTACATCTACATCCATACTCCGCAAGCCACCTGACGGTGTGTGACGGAGGGTACCCTGAGTACCTCTATCGGTTCTCCCTTCTATTCCAGTCTCGTATTGTTCGTGGAAAGAAGGATTGTCGGTATGCTTCTGTGTGGGCTCTAATCTCTCTGATTTTATCCTCATGGTCTCTTCGCGAGATAAACGTAGGAGGGAGCAATATACTGCTTGACTCTTCGGTGACGGTATGTTCTCGAAACTTCAACAAAAGCCCGTACCGAGCTACTGAGCGTCTCTCCTGCAGAGTCTTCCACTGGAGTTTATCTATCATCTCCGTAACGCTTTCGCGATTACTAAATGATCCTGTAACGAAGCGCGCTGCTCTCCGTTGGATCTTCTCTATCTCTTCTATCAACCCTATCTGGTACGGATCCCACACTGGTGAGCAGTATTCAAGCAGTGGGCGAACAAGCGTACTGTACCCTACTTCCTTTGTTTTCGGATTGCATTTCCTTAGGATTCTTCCAATGAATCTCAGTCTGGTATCATCTGCTTTACCGACGATCAACTTTATATGATCATTCCATTTTAAATCACTCCTAATGTGTACACCTAGATAATTTATGGAATTAACTGCTTCCAGTTGCTGACCTGCTATTTTGTAGCTAAATGATAAGGGATCTATCTTTCTATGTATTCGCAGCACATTACACTTGTCTACATTGAGATTGAATTGCCATTCCGTGCACCATGCGTCAATTCGCTGCAGATCCTCCTGAATTTCAGTACAATTTCCCATTGTTACAACCTCTCGATACGCCACAGCATCATCTGCAAAAAGCCTCAGTGAACTTCCGATGTCATCCACCATGTCATTCATGTATATTGTGAAAAGCAACGGTCCCATGACACTCCCCTGCGGCACACCTGAAATCACTCTTACTTCGGAAGACTTCTCTCCATTGAGAATGACATGCTGCGTTCTGTTATCTAGGAACTCCTCAATCCAATCACACAATTGGTCTGATAGTCAATATGCTCTTACTTTGTTCATTAAACGACTGTGGGGAACTGTATAGAACGCCTTGCGGAAGTCAAGAAACACGGCATCTACCTGTGAACCCGTGTCTATGGCCCTCTGAGTCTCGTGGAGGAATAGCGCGAGCTGGGTTTCACATGACCGTCTTTTTCGAAACCCATGCTGATTCCTACAGAGTAGATTTCTAGTCTCCAGAAAAGTCATTATACTCGATTTCTGTTGGATGTCATTCTTATTGGTTGCCTATCAGCAAAAGCACGTACCGGGGAGCGAAAACGTCGAAGGTAGAGACAGTTAATTTTCAGAAGGCTGGAAAAGGAAACGAGCTTGAAGAAAGTGATGCAAATTTTGATACTTTCCCTGTGGTTGCAATTCTTGCACTCTGAAAGTGTAAGATGGAGGAATCAAGGGGCTCACCAGTAGGCAGGATGGAAATTCATTTCAGCCTAATGTCACTGCATTTATGTCTTCAGCCTAATGTCACTGCATTTATGTCGAGACATGGACGGTTGTTCGTCGTAGAACGCTGGACACTGTAGGATGGTTTGGTCATTACATGCATGCCGCAGAATTAGAAATGGCCGTTAGTCGGAAACTTTTAAGTTACCGACGACATAGAGCTTCTACTATACAGGGTGATTCCGTGATGATGTTACGAACTTGCAGGGATGTTGGAGAAGGATAAATGTAGCAATCTGGAGCAAGGGACCCTGATTCGCAGACGACCGAGTCGAAAATCCTAAGCGAAAATCGGTACTGTTGTTGCTGAGACTGTAGGGTACGCAATCTCGACGAGCACGTAGTTGTAGTGTCGGGGTAGTAACCCAACTAATGCGATGCAGACGGCGTACTGTGTACTAAAACAAGCAGTCTTCGTGTACAATGTCTTTACTGTAGTGGATTGCTGTCTGTGTTTACAAGCTGAAGTTGAAATGGTTCTGAGCACTATGGGACTTAACATCTTAGGTCATAAGTCCCCTAGAACTTAGAACTACTTAAACCTAACTAACCTAAGGACATCACAAACATCCATGCCTGAGGCAGGATTCGAACCTGCGACCGTAGCGGTCGCGCGGTTCCAGACTGAAGCGCCTAGAACCGCTCGGCCGCTGCGGCCGGCCAAGCTGAAGTACTAACGTTGATAAGCCCTAATCAAATGGAATTGTGTCCGGTGACGAAATTTGCAGAGATAATTTTCGTGTTTGGGCAAGCAAATGAAAGCATCATTGAAGCTGAAAGGGTGTACGGGACCAAATATCCGCATAGGAGGTATCTGGCTCACACAATGTTTCCAAGAGAACGAATGAGTCAACAGTGCAATTGGTACAACAGTACAAAGACCGAGGAGGACGACGAAGTACACAGGCTCCTGACTTAGACGATGCAGCGCTTCCTAGAGTGGATGAGTCGCCGGTAATCAGCGCTCGATCAGCTGTACGTATAATGAGTGTTTCGCAGAGTACAGAGTGGCGAATATCACAGGAAATGCAGCTACACCCACAAAAAGTGCATACTTTGACTGCTGTTGACTTCGGACCTCGTGTCATGTTCAGTCAATGGCTCTTGCTGCGTCTTACAGTCGATTCTCAATTTTCTGCGTATGTGAGTTTCATGGATGACGAATGTTTCACCAGAGATAGAATGCTAAATAGTCGCTATAGTTATATTTGGGCTGATGAGCATTCCCACGGCACAGTTCTGAAGAAACATCAGTAGGTTGGCAGGGCTGTTTCACCACCAGAGGCAAGGAGAGAAGACATCCCCCATGTCCAGTGATGTGATAACGCTGTAACTGATGCCGTTCGATACTACACTTGTTAGGGGTTGCAGATATCGACCACGGTCCGTAATAGATATCGCTGGACTCGCGAGTCGTGACTAGCGCCGCTCCGCCGCTTGTGACAAGTGTCTAGCGAGCTCTCGTCCACTCCTGCTCTGGACATCAACTAGGAATGTAGCATAGCCTTCAGCTGATAGGAAGCAACCTCTAACAAGGCGCTTAGTCAAGTATGGCATACGTAATGCCTCTCTAGATATGTTTGTAATTATATGTATGCAGCATATGAAGAAGCCTGTAATACAAGTTAAGTACAATATATATATATTTTTTTTTTACCAACGATTATTTTAGTCGTTGCAGATACAGGCCATAAAGCCAGTTCCTTACCGAGCTGCAATATATGTTTCTATTTAGCATTGGCCACCTGTCATCATAACAACTGACGAGGAGAATCATAACAATAACCAGTAGGTCACTAGTGGGCATTCACGCCAAGATAACGATCTTATCTCAAGGTAACTGATAAGAACTTCTGGTGTCAGGTTGCATAAATGTGCTAGGTGTAATCAAAGTCACCTTCCCCCACGCCCATCCAAAGCGAATCACTGGCAATTGACCAAGGTCAACCAGGCGAATCCCTGCTGTACCCACACACCTTACGTAAGTGGACTATATCATGATGCAACTAGATACCAGCCATGTGATATAAAGTTGGTGGGAAATCTCTGGACCAGTGGGAGCACGCTGAAATGGCGAGAAACCGCTGCCCTGCCCCATAGACCAATAAGATTCAAGCTCCACCTTCCCCTTATCATCCTTAATAACTTGTTCACTTGTGGAGGCCTCTTTATTAGAGGTCTGTGCACCATATACACTACTGGCCATTAAAATTGCTACACCACGAAGATGACGTGCTACAGACCCGAAATTTAAACAACAGGCAGAAGATGCTGTGATGTGCAAATGATTAGCTTTTCAAAGCATTGACACAAGGTTGGCGCCGGTGGCGACACCTACAACGTGCTGACATGAGGAGCATTTCCAGCTGATTTCTCATATACAAACAGCAGTTGAACGGCATTGCCTGGTGAAAGATTGATGTGATGCCTCGTGTAAGGGGGAGAAATGCGTACCATCATGTTTCCGACTTTGATAAAGGTTGGATTGTAGCCTATCGTGATTGTGGTTTACCGAATCGCAACATTGCTGCTCGCGTTGGTCGAGATCCAATGAGTGTTAGCAGAATATAGAATCTGTGGGTTCAGGAGGGTAATATGGATCGCCGTGCTGGATCCCAACGGCCTTGTATCACTAGCAGTCGAGATGACAGGCATCTTATCCGCATGGCTGTAATGGATCGTGCAGCCACGTCTCAATCCCTGAGTCAACAGTTGGAGACATTTGCAAGACAACAACCATCTGCATGAACAGTTCGATGACATTTGCAGCAGCATGGACTATTAGCTCGGAACCCATGGCTATGGTTACCCTTGATGCTGCATCACAGACAGGAGTGCCTGCGATGGTGTACTCAACGACGAACCTGGGCGCACGAACGTCAAAACGTCATTTTTTCAGATGAATCCAGGTTCTGTTTACAGCATCATGATGGTCGCATCTGTGTTTGGCGACATCGCGGTGAACGCACATTGGAAGCGTGTATTGTCATCGCCATACTGGCGTATCACTCAGCGTGATGGTATGGGGTGCCATTGGTTACACATCTCAGTCACCTCTTGTTCGCACTGACGTCACTTTGAACAGTGGACATTACATTTCAGATGTGTTACGACCCGTGGCTCTACCCTTCATTTGATCCCTGCGAAACCCTACATTTCAGCAGGATAATGCACGACCCCATGTTGCAGGTCCTGTATGGGCCTTTCTGGATACAGAAAGTGTTTGACTGCTGCCCTGGCCAGCACATTCTCCAGATCTCTCACCAATTGAAAACGTCTGGTCAATGGTGGCCGAGCAACTGGCTCGTCACAATATGCCAGTCACTACTCTTGATGAACTGTGGTATGGTGTTGAAGCTGCATGGGCAACTGTACCTGTACACGCCATCCAAGCTCTGTTTGACTCAATGCCCAGTCGTATCAATGCCGTTACTACGGCCAGAGGTGGTTGTTCTGGGGACTAATTTCTCAGGATCTGTGCACCCAAATTGCGTGAAAATGTAATCACATGTCAGTTCCAGTATAATATATTTGTCCAATGAATACCCGTTTATCATCTGCATTTTTTCTTGGTGTAGCAATTTTAATGGCCAGTAGTGTAGATATGAAAAGGGGGTCGCTATGCTTTCACCTACCTAGTTTAAGCTATTTTTGAGGTCACCCAACCACCCATCCAAAAGACACAGGAGCTTTTAGGATTTTTTAGGATTTTTAGTTTGGTAGAGGATATGATATCAAATATCTAGCACAGGTAACTTTGTTAATTTTTTGTATTCATTTACAAATAAAATCTGATTGACGTGAGGGAGGGGGGGGGGGCAGGTGGGGTTTTCCATCATTTCAAAGGTTTCCATAGGTCCAGTGGTTTCCCACCAATTTTGCAGCCTGTGGGCAGTGTCAAGTGACGCCATACCTAGTCCACTTTCCTATGGTGCGTGAGTAGGACAGAGGCTCTCTGGGATGATCTTGATTAATTGAAGATAATTCCCTGGGGGGGGGGGGGGGGAGTGGCTAGTGACCTCGAGTATAACTGGCACAAGTGTTCAACCGAACACCAGAAATCGTTATCAGTGACCTTGAGATAAAATCGTTGTCTTGGCGTGAATGCCTATTGATTACCTTCTGCTTACCTGTAATAGCGTTGTCATATCGCTGGACGTACAGGTTGTCTATCCCTCTTCCCCTTGTCTTGAACCGGCCCTATTATCCTACTGCTATCAACGCAACATGTGGGCAAGCATAGTCAATGATTACATGCTAGGCCTGTACCTTCTTCTTCCCTGCTTAATTGCACCAGTGTACACAGTGATTATTAGAGACACAATACCTAGGTTCATGGAGCATGATTCACTTGTTATTCGTTAACAGATATGGTTCCAACATGATGGAGCCCAGACGTGGTTCCAACAAGATGGAGCCCACCTCACTTTGGACTGGGGGTTCGAGAACATCTGGATGAGATATTCCTTGAAAAGTGGATAGGCAGAGGCCAGCAAGTTTACCTGATCTCACTTCACTTGATTTTTTCTTGTGGGCCGAAGTGAAAAAGACTTGTATGTGGAACCCTGTCAAGACTTAAGAAGATCTCCTGGTAAGAATTCTTGCTGCCTGCGACACTGCTCAAACGACACCAGGGATATTAGAACGGGTCCTGAATACATGATCGGTTGGCATAACTGGTTCAGGTGATGCTCGTATTAAGCAGGAGATTGAGGTTCGAATCATAGTCTGATGAAAAATTCCAACTTTGACTATATGTTCGGTATTACTTTGTCAAGTGACATCAGACGGCACAGCTGAGTCGAAAGTTGAATAAACTGAAGCGCCAAAGAAACTAGCATAGGCATGCGCATTCAAATATAGAGATTGTAAACAGGCAGATTACGGCGCTGCGGTTAGCAACGCCTATATAAGACAACATGAGTCTGGCGCAGTTGCTAGAACGGTTACTGCTGTTGCAATGGCAGGTTATTAAGATTTAAGTGAGTTTGAACACGGTGTTACACTCGGCGCACGAGCGATGGGACACAGCATCTCCGAGGGAGCGATAAGGGGAGGATTTTCCCGTACAACCATTTCATGAGTGTACCGCAAATATCAGGAATCCGGTAAAACATCAAATCTCCGACATCGCTGCGGGCACAAAAAGATCCTACAAGAACGGGACCAACGGCGACTGAAGAGAATCGCTCAACGTGACAGAAGTGCAACCCTTCCGAAAATTGCTACAGATTTTAATGCTTACCCATCAACAAGTGTCAGCGTGCGAACCATCAACGAAACATAATCGATATGGGCTTTCGTAGCCGAAGGCCCACTCGTGTGCCCTTGATGACTGCACGACACAAAGCTTTACGCCTCGTCTGGACCCGTCAACGCCGACATTGGAACATTGGACTGTTGATGACTGGAAACATGTTGACTGGTCGGATAAGTCTCATTTCAAATTGTATCGAGCAGATGGACGTGTACGCGTATGGAGACAACCTCACGAATCCATTGACCCTGCATGTCAACAGAGGACTGTTCAAGTTGGTGGAGGCTCTGTAATGGAGTGTGGCGTGTGCAGTTGGAGTGATAGGGGACCCCTGATACGTCTAGATGCGACTCAGATAGGTGACACGTACGTAAGCATCCTGTCTGATCACCTGCATCCATTCATGTCCATAGTGCATCCCGACGGACTTGGGCAATTCCAGCAGGACAATGTGATACCCCACACGTCCACAATTGCTACAGAATGGCTCAAGGAACCCTCTTATGAGTTTAAAAACTTCCGTTGAGCACCAAACTCCCCCGACATGAACATTATTGAGCATATCTGGGATGCCTTGCAACGTGCTGTTCAGGAGAGATCTCCAAACTCCGTATTCTTACGGACTTATGGACAGCCCTGCAGGACTCATGGTGTCAGTTCCCTTCAGCACTACTTCAGACATTAGTGGAGTCCATGCCACGTTTTGTTGCGGCACTTCCACGTGCTTGCGGGGGCCCTACACGATATAAGGCAGGTATACCAGTTTCTTTGGCTCTTCAATGTAACACTGAAGTTTCTTTCTGTTCCCAGGACTCTAGGTTATTTGTTGGGTGTGCAGGATATCCTTGTTGCGCCGATGAACAGTTTTAGTGAATTCAGTCTATTGTGAGCTTTGACACTATGAACTAACGCCCACTCTTCTGCTTTTAATGTTGTATCGAGCCTAAAACAGTCAGAACTTTTATGTTCAGGCTTGATAGTGAGTGTGGTAAATGTTGTTTGCAATTGCCGCTGAGCGATGTGGTTTCACGAGCTGTTCTCGGCGTCGTTGATTGCCCTACGTTCTGAATTTGCAGCTGAGACGAAATTCCACTTTACGCACAGTATAAGCCGATGGATCTGATTTGCTACTTCTTCGTGTGCTCACTGCCTGGACTTCAACCTGGTGGCTGGATTTTGTGCCCAGAATAGAACTGTCAGCTCGACTGGAAACTCAAAAACATTCAGTCAATAAATTGTTATATTTTGACTAAAGTTCAGTCTTGATCACATCATGTATGTTTTAATGATATAGGTAACCGGTTTCGGTTCTTTCTACAAAACCATCATCAGCCCCATGGCTCCCTTAGGATGGTAGGCGGAGCTCCCCTCGCTGCTGCTACGCGGTCAACTGATCAGCCATGGGTCTGATGATGGTTTTGTAGAAAGAACCGAAACCGGTTACCTATATCATTAAAACATACATGATGTGATCAAGACTGAACTTTAGTCAAAATATAACAATTAATTGATCACTGCTTTCCAAAAATGTTTACCAAAATTGTGCAATAAATTGTTCACTCTTCCAGACTCAAGTGCGTCCTTATTAGATGATTGTCTAAATTCCAACCCAACCTCAGATGAGCAATAGCATGAACATATCACCACGGTTGATGTAAAATGTTCAGCCCCGACGTGATTCAGACAGAGCATCACTTGATAAGGCGCGTGGACTACACGCAGTACTGCTGACTCTTCATCAGGGAAATAAGCAGTCGTCTATCATACATTCTGTCACGGAGACGCTAATGTAAAAGGACTGAAGGAAAATTAGAGTTTTACATCCCGTCGACAGCGCGACCAGTAGAGACAGAATAGATGCTCGAATTACGAAAGGATGGTGAAGGAAATCGACCGTCCCCTTTTCAAGCGAAACATCTCACATTTGCCTCTAGAAATTTAGGGAAATCACGGAAAAAAGCATGAATGACCGGCCAGGTTTTTGAACTGCTGTCCTCCCGAATGCGAGTCCAGTCTGCTAACGACTGCGTCACCTCACCCGGTGACACTTGTGCAACATTAGTGTGAGCATACAAACGCACGCTTGTGCGATTCCCTGTATTTATTAACCAATACCACTGCATATTGCACACTCGTATTTCTGCTCACGACATGCTAATACATAAAACACGAACATCATTCAATCCCAATGTATAAACAATATAAAACAGCAACGCTACATAACAAACAGTATCAGGATATTTCTATTGACATATCTCAAATTATAATTACTTTAAATACAATACGTGCACCTACACTCAAAAGCAACATATTTTGAAAAAAAAATACGACTTTTGTGTATTTATGGGTAACAGAAGAGCACGACGGAATATTTGAAAGAAAAAATTTTTCCTAAAAATATATGCTCATTGGTATAAATTGCCCAGACAGAACAGAAACCTACTCAGAACGGTCACCAGGGTGAAACATACTGAAATTACAATGGGAAGGAGATTTCAGATTAATTCAAAGGTTGGAGAAAGGCAAAGGACTGCCACTTCCAATTGATCCTATCTAGTAATTCACTAAGGCGTTGAATCCAACCTCCGGGCTGAGGACAGCGTGACGTTAAACTCCAAGACCTCATCACTGGATTGGAAAAATGCAACGTTAACAAACACTGTTTGACCGCCACCAGGCTCTCTGCAGCGTCCTAAGCAATTCCAGTTTAGAAGAATTTCTTGGGGCGAAAGTTCATGGATAAAAAACAATACAACCCTGTGTTGTCAGTTATATCTGGTGTTTCGTCTCCGGCTCACTTCGTGATGTATAACAGAACTGCCACCGAGTAACGACTCCACCTTGCGCTTAATTACCGAACACTTGACTTTGAAAGTGAATATAGACGATCCAGGATTGCTACAGCAAAGAGAGCTTCCTAAAATCACGCGCGTCTTCCAGTACCTTCCGCTGTCATTCCATCCCTCGCCATCGCTGCCTTCTCTATTCATTTCATCAACAGTGTGCAGAAAGAGCTTCTGTTGATAACGCCCCGTATGAGTTATGATTTATTCAATTATATATTTATTATACTTCAGCCGGCCGGTGTGGCCGAGCGGTTCTAGGCGCTTCAGTCTGGAACCGCACAACCGCTACAGTCGCAGGTTCGAATCCTGCCCTCGGGTATGGATGTGTGTGGTGTCCTTAGGTTAGTTAGGTCTAAGTAGTTCTACGTTCTAGGGGACTGATGGATTCAGATGTTAAGTCCCGTAGTGCCCAGAGCCATTTGAACCATTTTATTATACTTCCGCGAAACACATAAGCGAGGAAATAATACATGCTGCCTCTTCTTGGAACATATACCCGCGGAATTTGAACAATAACGCTGTCCGTGACGTAAAACGCCTCTCTTGTCATCTACCACTCCGCCACATGCCGTAAAGCGTCTCGCGAACGTCCACTGTTGAGCAAAGACATTATGACCGTGGCCCACGAGAGATAAAGGGTCGACTGGCAACGGTGTGGGCACGACACGCTGTATATAAGCAGGACAAAGACGAATGGGAAATCATTGTGGCGACAATAAAGACCACAGATTGGGAAATCCACTGACATAAGCAACTTTGACAAAGGACAGACTGTGATGGCCCTTGGCCTGGAAACGTGCATCTCCGAAATAACGAAGGTGGTCGGTTGTTCGCCTGTTACTGTCGCAAGTATCTATGGAAAGTGACTGAAGGCCGTTGAAACCAAAACTAGGTAAGGTTTTCAAGCTCCACGCCTCACCACAAAACGTGGAGGTACAGGAAAACAGGTGCCGACCTGTGGCTGATCTGACGAAAGAATACAAAGCTGGTGCAGGCACAAGTGTACCGGAGGACATCATTCAGCGAACGTTGTTGAGCACGGTACTCCGCAGCAGACGATTCCTACGTACTCTCATGTTGACCCAACGACGTAGTCAATTACGGCTTCAGTGGACACGGGATCAACCAGACTGGACCGTGAATGACTGGAAACGTGTCACCTTGCAGTATTACTCACGTTTCTTGTTACGCCAGGTCGATGATCGTGTCCGGGAACGTCAGTTGGAGGAACGGCTCCCACAAACGTGCACCGCACCACGGTTGCCGGCCGGAGTGGGGCAGCATTATTTTATGAGATGCATTCGCCTGGGCTACCATGCAATCTGTTGTAGAAATCGAAGGTGCGATCCCAACTGGTGACTACGTGAAGAGTATTACGAACCATCCCTTCACGCTTGATGTCTTTCCCGTTGGTGACGGCATCATCCAGCAGGATAACTGTCCGTTTCACAAGGCCAGAATAGTGCTACAGTGGTTTAAAGAGCAAGACAATGAAGCCCGTTAATGTTTTTGCACCCAAATGGCCTGCTTTGAACCTACTGGGCCACACCTGGAACGGTATCGGGCACCAGTTGCGCGTCCACAAACCACCGACCCGTGATTTAAGAGAAGAGATTGACACATGTGTAGATATCTGGTACCACATACTTCTGGAGATCTATCAAGGATTTTTTCCGATCTATACCAAACAGAATGGCTGCTGTATTGCGTTCCAAAGATGGAACAACACGCTTTTATTAAGCTACTGTTCATAATGTTTTGGTTCATACGTGTAGGTGTAGATCTAATATTATTCTCCAAAATATTGTTAATGATTCGGCCCAAATGTTCTGCTGTCTAGGACAGGTATTTAACAACAAAGGAGTTGACGAGGCGAGAGTCGGTGACCCGCGGCGAGAGTGTTGCAGTTCTCGGAAAAGCGGATGTACGGCTCTCTAACTATAGCAGCTGGCAGCGTTCATCTGCTTTCTCGGAACGATGCATTTGTCACTGCTCGCGTTCTCCACTGACACCCGCCAGGTCGCATTAGTTTTTTGGTGGCGCCCGCGAGAAAACACAGAGGCGTCTTTAAGACCAACAGCTGCATCGTGGCCATTACTGCCTGCTGGCTGTAAACGCATCTCAAGCGCTGTCGCCACCGTCAATTCCAGTGCGAGAAACACAACAACAACGACTAACAACTCAGTAGTAGAGTATCCTCTTTTCCTCTGAATAAAAAGGTAAACGCGTTTCTATCCACCCCTTCAATGGACACCATTTTAAAGTGTTGATTTCGGTTACCCGATTTTTTAGTTACTTTCCTTGCTTCATTTTCATGGCGATTTCTTCAGGTAGACGGCGCCTAGCAGAGGGTTGCACATCTCAGCGACTTGGAACTAGGCACTTGGATGTCGAAGCATGTTCCACTCCCACTCGTGGGATAGTCTGCCCTGTTTCATACTTGCTTGTCGAAGTTTCACCACCTGTTGTACCCGACAGACTTATTTAGCGTCACTAAGCGAGCTGGTACACTGACTAGGAAACTGGATTTGCATTCGGCACGAGTGGGTGACATCCCTACAGGCTCATTCAGATTTCGGTTTGCCGTGGTTTCCGTAAGTGAATTGAGATAAATGTCAAGATGGTATTACCATCTGTATTTAGCCTCAAACAGATATTGGAGAAAAGAAGAGAGTTTAACCTAGTAACGTACGAGAGTGAGTCAAATGGAAACCTTAAATTTTTTTTTAATTTTTTATTGTGCGGTAGTGGTACAAAGCGGTATCACTTTTCAACATAATCTCCCCCACGCTCAATGCAGGTCCTCCAGCGCTTACAAAGTGCATAAATTCCTTTACAAAAAATTCTTTTGGAAGTCCGCGCAACCACTCGTGCAGTGGTGTACCTCTTCATCAGAACTAATCTGTAAACATGCTGCAATGTCATTCAGTGTCACTCGGCGGTTTTTCTTCACTATGGCTTCAACTGCTGCAATGTTCTGTGGAGTCACAACTCGTTGTGCCTGACCTGGACGAGGAGCATCTTCCACTGAAGTCACACCATTTGTGAACTTCCCACTCCATTCGTAGACTTGCTGCTGTGACAAACATGCATCACCGTACTGAACCTTCATTCGTCGATGAATTTCAGTAGGTTTCACTCCTTCACTACGCAAAAACTGAATAACAGAACGCTGTTCTTCCCCGGTGCAAGTCGCAAGTGGGGCGGCCATCTTTGTACTGATACTGCGACGGTATGTGTGCATCTGCACTATGCTGCCACTTACAGGCAATTTTGCACGCTGTTTGTAGCACGCTTACCAACTTACAGGATAACGGCGCGGAATTTCGACTTGTTATTACAAATTTAAGGTTTTCATTTGACTCACCCTCGTACATCGTCATTGTTGACTATGAAGAGGTAGTTGATAAAGTAAATCTGGAATAGCTGTGCTGCATAACGCGAAAGAATGATTCTCCGAAACATCTGATTCACGCAATACACAGTATACATACACTGCGTGACAAAAGAATTGAAGCACCCAGAAGATGTCATTGTAACAGCATCAGCAGGGATGTAAATGATTAGAATTATAATGTTCTGTGATAGGTATAACGGCCACCAGATGGCTTAGTGCCGTTCGTGTTTAGTCTTGTTACTGAACCTAGTAGGGTATATAAGGGGCATGGACAGCGTCCGCTATTGAGTGATCACTGTAAAGGACACGGAGATGCTGCGTACTCGCGTGAGACACTAATAGCACAGAGTTGAAAGGTGTCTCATTGTGGATCTCCATTTGACTGGCTAGTTGAATCGTGCAGTATCCAGATTTTTGGGGCTTTTTTACATGACAGTAATTCGACGCCAAGATATATGGTAACCCAGTACGTTGTCCTCGATGGTGAGTGTTCATCGGAGGTGAGGGTATCATCTGGAGTTCCCCAGGGAAGTGTGGTAGGTCCGCTGTTGTTTTCTATCTACATAAATGATCTTTTGGATAGGGTGGATAGCAATGTGCGGCTGTTTGCTGAGGATGCTGTGGTGTACGGGAAGGTGTCGTCGTTGAGGAGGAGGATACAGGATGACTTGGACAGGATTTGTGATTGGTGTAAGGAATGGCAGCTAACTCTAAATATAGATAAATGTAAATTAATGCAGATGAATAGGAAAAAGAATCCTGTAATGTTTGAATACTCCATTA
This sequence comes from Schistocerca serialis cubense, assembly GCF_023864345.2. Classification (NCBI taxonomy): domain Eukaryota; kingdom Metazoa; phylum Arthropoda; class Insecta; order Orthoptera; family Acrididae; genus Schistocerca; species Schistocerca serialis. The sequence continues at coordinate 696,241,726 of NC_064640.1, read as the reverse complement.
GTACTGTAGCGCTTGACACAGTCACGTCGATTAAATATTTGGGCGTAACATTGCAGAGCGATATGAAGTGGGACAAGCATGTAATGGCAGTTGTGGGGAAGGCGGATAGTCGTCTTCGGTTCATTGGTAGAATTTTGGGAAGATGTGGTTCATCTGTAAAGGAGACCGCATATAAAACACTAATGCGACCTATTCTTGAGTACTGCTCCAGCGTTTGGGATCCCTATCAGGTCGGATTGAGGGAGGACATAGAAGTAATTCAGAGGCGGGCTGCTAGATTTGTTACTGGTAGGTTTGATCATCATGCGAATATTACGCAAATGCTTCAGGAAGTCTGGTGGGAGTCTCTAGAGGAAAAGAGGCGTTCTTTTCGTGAATCGCTACTGAGGAAATTTAGAGAACCAGCATTTGAGGCTGACTGCAGTACACTTTTACTGCCGCCAACTTACATTTCGCGGAAAGACCACAAAGATAAGAGAAGAGAGATTAGGGCTCGTACAGAGGCATATAGGCAGTCATTTTTCCCTCGCTCTGTTTGGGAGTGGAACAGGGAGAGAAGATGCTAGTTGTGGTACGAGGTACCCTCCGCCGCGCATCGTATGGTGGATTGCGGAGTATGTATGTAGATGTAGATGTAGATATGATGGAAGGCATCATGGTCGTAACATCACCGGTCGACCAAGTCTAACCGCCACAAGGGATGATCACCGTATTGTGGCCCAAGCACATCGCAACCCTTTCACTGGCCTGCCATCCGAGAAAATGAAAGACATTTCAGTGCATCGTTCTTCTTCACAACACAGGCACTGCAGCACCAATTTCATTCGCCGATATCACGCAGTGACTTTCAATTAAAATGTCCTTCCCCATGCGGCAATTACGTAATATGTGTACGAGTACAGGTTGTGACGCATTAACGACGACATATGGAAATTTGGGTCTGGCCGTGTGTCATACACGGATATCCAAAGAAATTATGGCGACTGCTCGCGTTAAGTGGCAAATACGGGTTCGAGTCCAGGTCCGGCACAAATTTTCATTCTCGTAATTCTCTTATACAGCTGATGATGCGAGTACATTTCATGTACGAGAACAAGTAGTGGTCTCCTTGGAAGATTCTGTGTCGTTCTGCACTACTGGTCGGAGACTAGCAGCTGGAGGACTTGGGAATTATCATCCCATGCGTAGGCTGCTGTTAAGACTGCAACACAAACGGCTGCTTTGAAATCATGTCGTGATGGGAAATCTTGCACTGTTGACGAATAGTGTCGCACTGTATTCAGCAATGAATCGCGGTTTTGCACTGCCATAGACGATCGTCGTCGGTGATTATGTCGGCGACATGAGGAGAGACCCCTTTTTCCAATATATTAGTGGTATAGCGGTGTTATTCCCGGTGTCGTGATGTGGGCAGAGATCGGGTGTGACTTCAGGTCACGGATGGTGGTAACTGTTGGAACTCTGACGGCACAACGATACGTCACAAAAATCCTGCAACCTCTCATGCCACAGTATCGTCAACCCACTTTTCAACAGAACAACGTTCGTCCACACATGGCACGTGTGTCTATAAATTGTCTAAGTGATGTTGAAGTGCTTCCATGGTCAGCAACATCCCCAGGTCTGACCTCAAAGGAACATATACGGGATCATCTCGCATGTCAACTTGGCCCCAGTGCCAGAACTGAAGATATCAAGTAGCAGTTACAACAGTTGTGGGCCAGTGTTGGTCAGGAGAGCATACAATGGCATCGTGACACCCATCCCAATCGAATCAGTCCATGCAGCCAGACAAGACGGGTAAGTGGGCTCAAACGACCAAGTTCTTTGCAAATTTCATTCGACTTTTTAATCACTAAAATAGCATCACATCGCCTCTCAACCCGTCAAGTTTCAGTTAGTATCGCCTCCCCTCGAAGATGTTTTACATGAACAAAAAAGTCTAAAAATGGAAAGAAAATATTCACTACGGAATAAGAGCGAATAACACACATGTCAAAACGATGCTTGTTGCAGATGATCAATTTATTGTAAAGGAAGATGAAGACAAGCTTCAAAGGTCATTTTACGTTTTGTTATTAGAATAAATTACTATCTGCAGATATCCAAGAAAAAATTAAAAGTTCTGCCATGGCAGCGGAATTATCCTACTACAACTTAAAAAATAATAAGCAGTCAGGCTACAAAATAAGTCTCCAGTTTTACTTATCTATGTTTTAGACTATCTTTTGATGACAACGACGAAGTACAAATGAAACTTCACAGATTTCAAAATATGTGCGGGACAGTTTTATGAACCATGAAAGATAAAAAGGGTTAGAAAAGAGAATGAACGTATTAGACAGAAGCTAAAAACATTTTCTTTGAGTGACAGAAAGGCTCATAATACAGTGAAATGGGAAGAGCGAATACTAATGATGGACAAGAACACGTTCCCGAAACATAAGCTCGAATAATATTCTACTGGAAAAAGAAATGTTGGTCGCCCCAAGATTATGTGCAACCTTAGATGGGAACAGGCTAAAAGCCTATCCCTGAAGAGAGAGTATGTAAGTTGGTGTAACATACTGCTCATATTATTTTATTTGTATTAATAAGTAACTCAATCATCAAAATACAGAGAAAAACACATCAAATGATATTTTATACTAAGTGGAACACAGTGGTTTATTCAGATGACCGCAGAGGAATCTGCTTCTATCACTGACGTTAGGAAACTATTTTTAACTAAAGAGTAATCACAAGAGTTCGAAGCAGTTACAGATTTACATACACTCTGTAAGTAGGCTGTTTATGTTTTCTCTATGTAAGTAGGCTGTTTATGTTTTCTCTATGTAAGTAGGCTGTTTAGGTTTTTTATTAGTAACGCCACCTCTATATGAAAATCACTGGCTGTGCTGTGTGCAGTCTGTGGCTGCTTTGCATTGTTGTAATACTCGCCATTGTAGTGTTGGGCAGCGGCAGCTGGATGTGAACAGCGCGTAGTGTTGCGCAGTTGGAGGTGAGCCGCCAGCAGTGGTGGATGTGGGGAGAGAGATGGCGGAGATTTGTAATGAACTGATATATATATTATGACTTGTGATGATATTAAGGTAAATACATTGTTTGTTCTCTATTAATATCTTTCATTTGCTAACTATCCCTATCAGTAGTTAGTGCCTTCCATAGTTTGAATCTTTTATTTAGCTGGCAGTAGTGGCGCTCGCTGTATTGCAGTAGCTTGAGCAGCGAAGATTTTTGTGAGGTAAGTGATTTGTGAAAGGTATAGTTTAATGTTAGTCAGGGCTATTCTTTTGTAGGGAATTTTGAAAGTCAGATTGCGTTGCGCTAACAAAATATTGTGTGTCAGTTTAAGCACAGTCGTGTAAAATTGTTCTAAGGGGACGTTTCATATGTCGACCCTTAGCCTAGGATACCTCACTGGAATCTTCTGATTTTTCTTGTAGTTTGTGTATTTAGTGTAGCTTTTGTTTATTGCTAGCGCGTAATTGTAGAGAGAATCTCCTTTGTAGTTGTAGCCTTTCATTGTTGTACAGTAAAACAGTTGTGGCATGCATATAGATTTGCACCAAGTATTTCGCAGCTGTAATTAACTAGATATTGTTTTCAGTGTTATGTTAATGTGTTCTCTTATTTTTGCTCTTCAAATTGTGTTTTTCTGTGTTGTCGTGTGAAATACTGTGACAATAATGGCGTGTGAAAAACGTAATACTAGGCTCCAAAGTAAACTGAGAAATGACAGTGAAAATGAGAGCAGTGTGTTAGCGCCACCGAGTAATGAATTAACTGATGTTCAAAGTAGTAATTTGGTAATTGTGCATAGGGAAATGGAGCGGGCGGCAAACAATGGCGTGGACAGTGAAACAATTAGTGAAGAGGGAAGCATTATCGATCGATCGGTCGGCAACAGCTCGCCTCAGGAATCCGAAATGACAGGACACAATTTCGCAAATACTGTAGATTCAGGTTTTGGGTCATCACCGTTTTCTCAAATAAGTCAAGACACATTTTCTGCTTGTCAAAATGTGAATGTTGTCGGTGCAAATGCACTGCCGAAAAGCGTAGAGAAACAGATTCCAGACACTAATACATTATTATTGCAATTAATGCAACAAATGGAACAAAATCAGAGACAAACACAGCAACAGTTAGACACAGTGGAACAAAATCTCAAAAAGTTAGACACAGTGGAACAAAATCTCAAAAAGTTAGACACAGTGGAACAAAATCTCAAAAAGTTAGACACAATGGAACAAAATCTTCAAAAGTTAGACACCACACTTGAACAAACACGTGAAGATTTAACTAGTGAGTTACATAACATTGAATCGAAATGTCAAAAAGTCTGTAATGACGTAAAATCACAAATTTGTGAGCATTTCCAACCTATTTTTTCGCGGCATGAAAATGCATTACAGAATCATGAAGCAGCCATAAAAGAACTGCAAACTATTTTTCATGAAAATCACAACATCTTGCAAGCTAAAATTGACTCAGTTGCATCTACCGATTCGGTTACGCAACTTGCAAAACTCAGGAAAACTTTAAGGACACAGTAGATACTCTGAAACTTGGTTCAGAAAAACACACTGAAGAAATGATTTCACTATCGGATAAAGTAGCCGAACTTTCAGATCAGTTCACTAACTTATCTACAAAGGTAGATGATGATCTGAATGACACAAGACCTGTAGCCTTCACTGACACAGAAGAGTATGAACAAATTAGAAAATTCAAACAGAATCAAAATCAAATCAATACACAGTACAAAAGAGAAATCCGGGAAGTACAAGATCAGCTGACACAGGTAATACAAGAATTACGTATTTCAGAGGATACTCGCGCCCCAATACGGGAAGAGGGCGTAGCCACAAAATAATAACACAGGGCATTTCGGAAGTTATGAAAGATATTGGCAATGTGCACCGAATTTTGAGATGGAACGGCCGACACGACCTAACAATGACCGATATGCGACTCGCCGACATGATGATTTTGACTATAAGCTGTTCATTCCTACACGTAAATTCAAAACATTTAAGAATTCTGGCAACGACATTCATCCACAAGCATGGCTCCATCAATTCTCTCATTGTTTTCCTCCCAACTGGTCGTTAGAACACAGATTAGAATTTATGTGTGGCTACTTGGAGAATGAACCAGCTGTAAGAATGCGATCGGTAATTCACGATTGCCACAGTGAAGGAGAGTTTTACCATGCCTTCCTCTCAGCATATTGGTCTCAAGCCACACAAGACCGTGTAAAACATAGCATCATAATGATGAAACGTTTCGAACAATCTGAATTTTCCAGTCTTATGAAATATTTTGAAGACATGTTGCATAAGAATCAGTATCTTTCAAACCCATACAGCCCCTCAGAACTCATCCGCATTTGCTTAATCAAACTGCCTGAACATTTACGACATATTATTTTGGCAGGACGTTGCAAAGACGACATTGAAGCATTTCAGGGACTCTTACAAGAATTAGAAATTGACACTGACAATCGCGGAACGCGAAACCAGGAACACAGCAATTACAGGTCACATCCGTCGCAATTCCGCGATGAAAGAAGTAATAACTTTACACGACAAGGCTATTCTCACAACACAAATCGTGACCAAAACAGACACCACCCGTATGACAACCGTTGGCAGAGTAATAATAACTACAGGGAAAGATCACCTCTCCGAGGTAATGACTATCACAGAGACAATAAGAGAAACAGACAATATGGGAACCAAAATAAATACTATCAAGGGAGACAGAATAACTTTAGACGCAACGGACCAGCGCGCAGTTACGATTCAGGGAGAAATTCTCCACCATGTGACCGACAAGAAAGAAACTATGGAATCTACCGACATGACGACAGACGATATGATCGTAACGACAGACCTGAATTGCATCAGAACTGGCGGGATTCAAACAGAGCAGGGCCCTCTCGTCACGGTGAATTTGTAGAAGTTAGGTCTCCAAACCCCAATAACGACGCGCGCCAACAAAGAGACAATAGGCAATGACTCACACCGCTGGCAGCCACAAAACGTTCTTATGACACTAACGACGCAGCTGCCGTAGCTAGTAATTACGTAAAAATGGAAGATATTAGGGACATCTTACTCCAAGAACACGACGTAAAACATAACAACGTTGCATATCCTGTGATTTGCATTACTGTAAATGACGTAAAATTTACGGCAGTACTTGACTCTGGCAGTCCCATTTCAGTAATCAGTGAAACAGCCTTTAGCAAATGCAACAAATCGAACGATTGCCCCACACTTCCGTTACGTAAGATTAAATTACAAGGTGCAATCTTTGGAAAAAGTGTAGATGTACGCCAACAAACCAACCTAGAATTCTTTTGTCAAAGCCACAGCTTCTCTACGAACTTCCTTATTGTTCCATTATTGTCGACGGAAATTATATTGGGAGTAGACTTTTTGAATGAATACAAAGCAATCTTAAACTTTCACGATGCTGAAATAAGTTTAGAGAAAGAAGGTAAGTCAATAGCTTTGAAATTTGAAGATTGGCTCTCAAACCATGACGAGGAAATTAATCGGCTTTACCTTCTGTTAGACAACAGTTCGGATTTTTCTACGGAACTAGACACTAACAATCACTCTGCAAGTACTGACAGGGATGATATCGACGGCGCATTTGACACTAATAAGTTAATTCAGAATAAAATTCAAACAATTGAGAATTGTAATGACAATGATAGGCAAGACCTTTTTGAGATTTTACAAGCACATTCCACAGTTTTTACTCACAAAACAGGAACAATCAAGGGATTTCAATACCAATTTCGTGTTCGTGAGCATACTAAATTTTGTGTTAGACCATACGTAATTCCGGCGCATTATAGGGACCGTGTTAGAACAGAAATACAATCTATGCTTAATGAGGGCATTATTGAGCCTACAGTAAGCTCATACAACAATCCATTACATGTTGTTGAGAAGAAAAATGGATCGATCAGGCTTGTCTTAGATTCGAGACAAATCAATACGATCATTATTCCTGAAACAGACAGGCCGCAAACGTTAGAAGAACTTCTTCAAAATTTTAATGGTGTAAAAGTGTTGTCTTCCATTGATCTCAGATCCAGCTTTTATCAGATCGAACTTCATCCAGAATGTAGAAAATACACAGCTTTCCTTTGTTTCGGCGTTTGTTATCAGTTTCGGAAACTTCCCTTTGGTTTGAACATTTCTTCGGCAGCATTCATTCGCGGGCTAAATTCCATATTACCTGAGTTCTTAAAACGTCACATCACCTTATATGTAGACGATATTCTGATAGCAGAAGCCTCATGGGAACAACACAATCGCATCCTCAACAGCGTGTTACATATTTTTGCAGAATCTGGAATTACAGTTAACTTGGAAAAGTCTGAATTCGGTAGGTCAAAGGTGAGGTTTTTGGGACATATTATTTCTTCTGAAGGCATTCAGCCGGATCCTGAAAAGTTAGAAGCAATCAGAGCCATTCCAGTGCCATCCACAAAAAGACAAGTCCGCAGTTTTCTAGGTCTCGTAAATTTTTACCGTCGTTTTCTGAATATGCAAATTCTAGCTACACCAAAACTTTGTTCTCTCACTGGAAAAAATACTATTTGGAACTGGGACGAACAAGCACAGTTGGAATTCAATTCTTTGAAAGAAGCGTTACTTCACGCGCCAGTCTTAGCTCATCCAGATCTGTCACAAGATTTCTGCCTTAGCACGGATTCTTCTAAAGTCGGTCTTGGTGCCCATTTATTTCAAGAAGCCATAGAAAATGACACTACCATTCAGAAAACCATTGCTTTTGCTAGCCGAGTGCTAACAAAATCTGAAAAAAATTATTCCGTTACTGAATTAGAAGCTTTAGCTATCGTTTGGGCATTTAACAAATTCCGTTTCTTTCTTTCTGGTAAGCACGTAAAAGTATACAGTGATCATCGCGCATTACAATTTCTTATGTCTTCAAAATTAAATCATGACAGGTTAAAACGTTGGGCATTGTTTCTGCAAGAATTCCGCTTCACAATAGTCTACATTCCCGGCAAGGAGAACATTGTTGCGGACGCACTGTCACGCGCACCGGCTGGGCTTGAGAAAAGTACCACAGAAGGCAACCTCCAGAAAAATTTCAGTATTCTTTACATTCAGAAAGTCGCCTTTGAAAACTTCATCACCACATCTTTAAAGGACATTGCTCATGAACAAGATAAAGATCCGATTTGGAAGGACATCAAGAGCAAATGGCATGAAAAGACACACACACAGATTCGGCATTATTACCTGGTTAGAAACAACATACTCTTCAAACGCTGCATTGTTGATGACAAGCTATGGGTACTTTGCATTCCAGACGATTTTGTTAATAAGCTCATTTGGTACATTCATTTCAGCTACGCACATTTTGGCCCACGAAAATGTTATCATATTCTTCGAACGACTTGTTATTTTAACAATATGGAAAAAAGAATTCGAAGAGTCTTGTCTATTTGTAAACTTTGTCAAAAGGCGAAACCATCTACTGTCTCACATCGTGCTCCGTTGTTTCCTATTATTCCTTCTAAATTAAAAGAATTTGCGGCTGTTGATCTCTTGGGACCGCTTGTCAGAACATCTAATGGATTTTCGTACGTTCTAGTCGCTGTTGAACTTACTTCAAAATTTGTTTCTTTCACACCGTTACGTAAAGCCACTGGACGGTCTGTATCCAACGCCTTTGTTAAAAATTTCTTACGTGAAGTTGGACACGTTAGCAAAGTCATTTCAGATAACGGACCGCAATTCAGATCTGCTGTTTGGTCACGTATGCTTCGCAACCATAAAATCAAACCTGTTTTTATTTCATTGTACTCACCACATTGTAACCCCTCCGAACGGATTATGAAAGAAATCAATAAGCTTTGCAGACTTTATTGTCACAGAAAGCATCAGCATTGGGACAGATATCTACACTTATTTCAAAACGTGCTGAATGAAATGCCTCACGACTCCACTGCTTTACCACCTACTCTTGTACTGAAGAATGAAGAACCACCGAACAGAATCAGAGAGCTTGTACCTTTCCCGAATACACGTAAACTTCGACACAAAGACGTAATTGATTTGGCTCTTAAAAATATAAAATCTGCAGCAGACAAAAGGAGAGAACTACACGGTAAAGCAAATGCAAAGAAGTTGTATATTGGTCAGACAGTTCTCATTAAAGCTCATTCATTGTCACATAAGAAGAAACACTTGAGTCACAAATTCTTTCTAGTTTACAATGGACCTTACAGAATCCGACGTATACCACATGATAATTGCGTTGAAGTTGAAACTCTGCGTACTAGGAAGAGTAAAGGTTTACACCACATTTCTCATGTAAAACCATTTATTGACAGATAATCTGCCTTTTAACTTTGTCTTTGCCATAAAACGTTTCACTTCACGTTACTAGTATGCTTTAGAAACTGTTACCATGCAACAATGTTTAAAGTTAAATATCCAGTCAAGAACCAAGACAACTTATTCAAACAGAAATTACGAATGCATTGTTATTGCGAACAGATGACACAGCGGTTAGTTAATGTGACAGCTACACGATTTTATCACGACGCTACTAATGAGTGACAATTTACAATGTTGCTTTTGCAGTGTATCTGTTTTATATCTGCACAGTTTTCTGAATTCTTCTAGGAAGAAAAACATGTTTTAGTAGTAACTTTTGTGGTATAGCAACAATGAGACAGCCTTTTTCGTGGCATAACAATACGTTACTGTACAGTACTTTCCTCATCACGGCAATAAGCGTAATAACTAAGACATCTATACGCAAAGCATTTCACTTTTGTGTATCATGAGGTAAGTACATTGACTTTAGCAGAACTTTGCTTACAGAGGACGATAACTACGACAGTTCCACAGAATTATCTTACAGCAAGACACGCATTTAGCGCTACAGGACACGCATTTCAGTGATCAATTTTATACTTAAAACACTTATTTTCAAAGATTTTTTAATTACAAAGAAAGTTTTCCGTGATACATTTCATTCCATTGCTGTAATTTGTAACACCTGAGGGCATAATTACATTTATCCTCAGGGGGGTACATGCCTACTTTGTGTACCATGTGTGTGGCAACCACAAGGAACCCTAGCTAATATGGTATTTGCTTATACAACTTTACACATCGGTACCATATTTCTCTAACACACAAATTACACAGCTATCTGATCATTTAACTGAGAGAGACAAACATTTATTTTACTATATCAGTGACAGATGTTTACGTAATTACACAGTTGGATAACTTCACACTTATGAAACTGTATTTTGTCTGTACTTTGTAAACTGTTCATATTTTTTTGGAACCATTGTGATACTATGAGAGCTTTGAATGATGTATTTGGTATGGATTCATGATTTTTAAAGTACGTTTGAGGCAGCTGACACTTTTGACATGAGCAGAGAATTTTTTTAGGCTTAGAAATTATTGGAGGAAGTTACGACGATTTTGAGATTTGACTGAAGTGTTATGATGTTATTATTACGACGACGATGTGTATTATGTTGTTGAGGAATGTTCATTATGCTACGTATTTCTCACGATGAAATATTGAAGAAGTGTCGACGAATATGTATATGTATAATGAGGTAAGGAATAATGAGTAGTGTTTAGGGACTCTGATTTATGAAAAGGATGTTGGAAACCAAGAAACGTACTTTAAGAGTTATGAAATGTGTGACTGTATCACAATGCTGACCAATATTTTTTTTTGACACTTATATTTATAGGATTTTGTTTCTACAGATTTGCAACGCTAATTCTTGACCTGTGAAATATTTTTAAATGAGACTACAACGGTAGCAGAAACTGCTGTCGTAAATATTTCCGTACGAAAGTTAAGTGACCACCTGCACGTAATGCGTCGCGGGCACCCAGCTGTGTCAGACGCCTGGAGAAAAAGCCATTATTGCGAGCCCTTTTCAGCGGCACAGGTAGAAAAAAAAAGGGGACGTGGGACGTGTCAAACACCTGGAGAACAAGCCATTAGGGTGTGCCTTTCATCGCTAATGCGACACCCTCGTTACTTGAAAACATATGATTACTCGCACTTTGTGCTAATTACTGAAATGCTTATGAATTGATGGGAAATATTCGTACATCTGCACACCTGATTACGACAAGCGTCTTTCTACGAGAGTTGAGAGCTACTAACTTATGAAATGTCACATGACTACTGAATGATATTTTTATGCTTTGTACATAATTGCTTATTTCATTTGACATCTGTTTTCCAGCTGTGTTGCAGCATTGCTTTTATAAAATGAAATGCATTTGCTAATGTGAACACTTTCTGTCAACAGATCTATTAAATAATTATTTTATGATCCACATTCTTTAAAAAAGGAGCACTTGGAAAGGAAAGAACAATAAGAAGGAACTAGTAACTGCATTCATAATTTTCTTTTCAAGTAATTGGTAACTTTTTGGTAGAATAACTTCTTGTGGTGCACCACTTTAATTACATAGACATTAAGATGTGAATATACATTTCCCTTATCTGCATTGTTGTTTAGTGTAATATTTTTTCTGCTTGCGCTATGTCATGTTTAGGTATAAGTTGCTGCTGTTTGCCAGGCATAGTGTTATTGAATTTGACTTTTGCTCATTTATGCTGCTAGCTTTGCCAATTTGCATTTTTTGCATTGCTGTTTGTGTTGATTTGTTATGTGATGCTGCATTGCCTCGTCCCTTAGTTTAGCATCTGAGCTCAGTAGATTTAAGTTAGCTTAAGAGGGGGTACACTATATGAGAAACTGACTATGGAGAATAGGTAAAGAATGCATTGCGAAGTTATATAAAAAGGATTTGGGCCCAAATGAGTATTGTACAATCAGAAATAATTATTTTGAAAGAAATGTGAACAGAATACAAAAGCATGCTTGGATAAGATTTTTTTGGTGGAAGCAAAGGTTGAAATAAGACGAAAGATCTATAGAATGAAGTTTTGGGATGGACTGCAGTACCAAATGTTACACTGAAAACGAACCCTGTCCTTTCCTATTGGTATTATCCCACTATGTGTGTGTGTACCCTTGAGTATTTGTTTTCTTCCTGTCTCTGTGTAGTTTCATAGAATTTTTTCTTCTTTTAATATTAAGCTACATTCACTATGATGAGGAATACTGTTATCCTCAAATACAATTGGCATTAATAATATGTTATTTACCTTATAAATATGCTTACACATTATTTATTCTGTTTAATGCTCATGTGTGAAGTTGATGTTTCAAAAATTATTGTGATCTTTTATGTATGTACTCATGTCATAATTCCTGTAACACTGACGTATATGTCTATTTCTATTCTTTTGTAACGCCTGTTTTACTACAAATGTTATCTGTATTGTTATGTTCTTTAATGATGTATTTTGTACCTTTGTAATTGTATTTTCATGTTGTAAATTTATAATTGTACAGACACCAGTTCTTCAAATTAAGTTACATTTCACTGCACACGTTTCTGTTGGTCATAGTATATGGACAATATGTGAGAAGTAGGGACTGTTAGTGTTTGCACGTGTTTTACTAATTCAGCAAGGGACTGGATAACAGCATTGCTGGTTCTAAGGACAATTCCAAAAACGTTGTGAGTGCACAAGTGGTGGTTTATGGACTTGCTATATTCTCCGCAAGACTCTTCGATGGTGATTGTGCACCTGCACAGTCGCAACAGATGGCTGCTGGCCATCTCTACAAGGACTCCAGTGGGTCTGCACCTCTGGTGGCCCACCAATATCGTAATCTTTACCAGGACTACGGTGGGTCTGCTCTGTGATGACCTACCTACCAATATTCATCAAAACTTCGACTGACTCTGCTGTGGGTTTGCTCTGTTGTGGACCAATACTTGTCTGCATGTCGAGAGTCAGCACTGTCTTTCCATTGGAAGGACAACACTACTTCTTCAAGACTGCATGGAAATCCACTACTTCTGTGTGCATTTTCTTTTACTGCTCAGACTTTGAGAAAAACACTGCTATTCTCCTGTTATGTACGATTAGGACTGTCTTTATGGACTGTGAGAAATTTTTAGCTTTTGACCAACAATGTATCAATAAGTGTGTGCATTTTATATCTTTGTTACTGTAATTGTGAAAAATTTTTGTCAAATCTGTATTGGCCAGTGCCCAACACCATTTGTAAAAATTTTTGTGGGGAGCATGGGGGCTATGTAAGTAGGCTGTTTATGTTTTCTCTATGTAAGTAGGCTGTTTATGTTTTCTCTATGTAAGTAGGCTGTTTAGGTTTTTTATTAGTAACGCCACCTCTATATGAAAATCACTGGCTGTGCTGTGTGCAGTCTGTGGCTGCTTTGCATTGTTGTAATACTCGCCATTGTAGTGTTGGGCAGCGGCAGCTGGATGTGAACAGCGCGTAGTGTTGCGCAGTTGGAGGTGAGCCGCCAGCAGTGGTGGATGTGGGGAGAGAGATGGCGGAGATTTGTAATGAACTGATATATATATTATGACTTGTGATGATATTAAGGTAAATACATTGTTTGTTCTCTATTAATATCTTTCATTTGCTAACTATCCATATCAGTAGTTAGTGCCTTCCATAGTTTGAATCTTTTATTTAGCTGGCAGTAGTGGCGCTCGCTGTATTGCAGTAGCTTGAGCAGCGAAGATTTTTGTGAGGTAAGTGATTTGTGAAAGGTATAGTTTAATGTTAGTCAGGGCCATTCTTTTGTAGGGAATTTTGAAAGTCAGATTGCGTTGCGCTAACAAAATATTGTGTGTCAGTTTAAGCACAGTCCTGTATAATTGTTCAAAGGGGACGTTTCAACTCTAACACAAAAAAACGAGTCACCACCAAGGGGCTATGCAAATTCACACAAATTAATATTCATACAGGTATCGACGGAAAGTGCAAAACCGTAAACTTCGGCGGCCGATGGATGAATGTGACGCTACAGCCCAATTTCGCCGCTTGGCTGGCAAGGATGGTAAACAGGGGCCATATCGATAACAGGGCATAAAGTCTTTGCGAATTTCACTCCGTGTACTCAGTTGGACAGTAACTATGCCTTACAGACAGACGCGTGAACAATAAAAGCGGAAGTCAGAATTTGAGAGAGGACATGGAGTTGGACTCAAAGAAGCCGGTAGGAGTAATCGACTAATCGCTCGACATTTGAATAGGAGTGTTGCCACTATTCGACGATGTTGCCAGGGATGGGTAAACATTGACCGAACACTGCGCCAAGAAGGAAGTAGTCGACCTAGAAAGACGACAGAACGAGAGGAACGAGCAATCGTCCGAGAGGCACTCGCAGCGCTGGATGCATGATTGTCATCGATCCGACGTGCAACTGGTGACCACAAGGACCGTTAATAGGCGGCTCCCAGAAAGGGGGCTGAGCTCATGGCGGCCCTTGGGCCGGCTGCACATTGACCTCTGAACACCAACAAGCCCGTTTGCAGTGTTGTAGGTCATATTCGGCCTACAATCTCATTGACTGGAAAGTCATACTGGCCCATTCTTCCAACATGCAGGAAAGAGTGTCTGGTATGACGCTCAGCTGTGTACGCCACCTAGATGTGTACTCGCATATTTTTAATAGAGTTAATGGGAGAGTCCAATTCCATCCCTCATCCAGAAGGTATTGCTACTGAAAAGGCGCATGTTAGTGTCCAGAATGTAGATGAAAGGGATGTACGGTACATTGCTTTGCATGGTCGCTTCCGGATTGTGATTTATATTATTCGAAACATACAGATCATAAGGATACATAAAAAACTTCTAACACTCTCAAACAATATAACTTTAACTGTCTCTCATTCCCCGTCAGAATCCCAGAACTACCAAAATTCGAGAGGCAAAACCCATATTATTCAGATCATGTTTATGGTCTGCAGGAAGATAAGAAAACCAAGCCAGAAGACAATGACAAGGAGTACACTGTGCAGAAAGAAGTAAAGCATAAAATAGTTGGATCCCCTTCTAACATAGTGTCAAAGTCACAGTTCGGATTTCTAAAGGGTTCTGATATTGAGAAGGCTATCTACACTGACAGTGAAAATGTGCTTAATTCATTAGACAAAAAATTGCAGGCAACTGGTATATTTTGTGATCTGTCAAAGGCATTTGACTGTGTAAATCACAATATCATTTTAAGTAAATTAGTATACTATAGCGTAACAGGAAATGGTGCAAAATGGTTCAAATCTTAAATCTCTGGCAGGAAACAAAGAGTGTTATTAGGAAAGAGACATGTATCAAGCCATCAGCCATCATCCAACTGAGAACTAATTACATGTAGGGTCCCACAAGGTTCCATTTTAGGGGCCTTTCTTTTTCTTGTGTATATCAATGACCTTTCATCAGTAACATTACAAGATGCCAAGTTCGGTTTGTTTGTCGATGATACAAATATTGCAATAAATAGCAAATCAAGTGTAGTCTTAGAAAGATCGGCTAGTAAAATATTTGTGGACATTAATCACTGGTTCCTAACCAATTATTTGTCACTAAACTTTGAAAAAACACACTACACGCAGTTCAGAACTTGTAAGGGGTGTCCCACGAGTATATGCCTAACATACGATGACACGCAGACAGAAAAGTGGACAGTGTTAAATTCTTGGGATTACAGCTTGATAATAAATTCAACTGGTAGGAGCACACCACAGAAGTGCTGAAGCATCTTAACAAATGTCTACTTGCAACGCGAATTGTGTCAGACATAGGGGATATAAAAATGAAAAAGCTGGCATAATATGCTTACTTTCATTCCATATGGGATTATTTTTTGGGGTAATTCATCAAGCCAAGCTAAAGTTCTTCGAGCACAAAAACGTGCAGTAAGAGTTATATGTGGTGTGAACTCAAGAACATCCTGCAGAAGCCTGTTTAGGGAACTAGGGATGCTAACTACTGCTTCCCAATATATTTATTCCTTAATGAAATTTGTCATTAAAAACATATCACTTTTTCAAACCAACAGCTCAATTCATGGAATCAGTACTAGAAATAAAAATAATCTTCACAAGGATTTAAAGTCACTTAGTCTTGTACGAAAAGAAGTGCAGGATTCAGGAACACACATTTTCAATAACTTGCCAGCAGCCATAAAAAGCTAAACAACCAATGAAATTCAGTTGAAGAGAAGCCTGAAGGATTTATTGGCGGCCAACTCCTTCTACTCCATTGATGAATTTCTCAGTAGAACCAACTGATTTGTGTGTATATATACATAAATAAGTACAATATAACTTCTGCACAATTTCAGTGCAGTAATGTGTTTATTGTAAATAAGCGTGTGTGTGTGTGTGTGTGTGTGTGTGTGAGAGAGAGAGAGAGAGAGAGAGAGAGAGAGAGAGAAAGTACAATCTAACTTCTGCACCATTTCAGTGCAGTAATGTGGTCGTTGTAAATAAGTATTATAGTAGTTGTATTACACGTTTATTACCTTATAAATAAATAAACATTTTTATTTTAAATTCAGTGCATTAGTATTTGTAAAATGATTCTTTCATATAGTGTTCATTAAAAAAATGACGATCATTTCCACTTTTGACCTGTGGAATGGTACATTAGCTTATTTGTTTGAGTTGTAAATATTTGTCATGTATTACTGTTTTTCTGACATGTCCTACAACCTGGAAGACCTCCTCACTACGGAATTGGAATGAAAGTAAATCTAATCTACTCTAATCATATCTTTGCAATGTAGCCAGGCAGCATCCCAAAGACGTAGATTTCCTGCTATTTTCAAAGTGTGAGAAACATCACTACCTATGGATCAAGAATAATACCTCCCACTTTCCTCCCAACTCAGTAACATATTCATTTTTGCCACAGATGCCCCAATTCTTCTACTGTGATTATTTTTAAATCTCTCCGAGTGACTTCTCGAGCCAGAAACCGTTATGTGTTAAAAAGTTTTCAAATTTTAAGAACGTACACCACGAGGAACGCTGTCCCTTCATTACATACGCTAACTTTGAGTGCTTATTAGTACCTGTGGTGCATCGTGATGGTGATCCCACAGCCTTTCACACCACTTGACCGCACCCACCTCAAGCACTGCCCCTCCATACATATAGACAGTTGACGCCTCACCCCTTAACACAATTATGTTCATAGGAGTATGGGCTGGATCTTATTCAGTTGTCATCTCTCTCTCTCTCTCTCTCTCTCTCTCTCTCTCTCTCTGTGAACTTGTCAGACTGCATAGATAGTCCCATTCACACCACGAATAATGCACTCTAGTACCAAGATGTAGAATATTCTCTATTTCAGTCACAACATCAGAGTCACTATGCGGTGCTAGGCTTGCATTCACACATTTAGATCCACTTGCTTTCAAATTGTTCATATTGGCAATTACCAGTATCCTACTAGCACTTAGCTGACGCTCGAATTCTGGTTGTGGCCGTGTCATGGCATAAATGGCAGCAGGTGCAGTAGGTCAGGAGGACATTATATGGGGAGTGACTACTGCCGCTGCTTGGTACTCCAACTAGGGTCATCGGCATGTTCTTGTCTGTCACAATAATAAGAAAACCCTAAGTGCAAAGAAACACATAATAATAATTAGAAACGGGTTGACGAAATACTTATTGATAATCTTCTTGCCGGACGGTGTGGCCGTGCGGTTCTAGGCGCTTCAGTCTGGAACCGCGTGACCGCTACGTCGCAGGTTCGAATCCTGCCTCGGGCATGGATGTGTGTGATGTCCTTAGGTTAGTTAGGTTTAAGTAGCTCTAAGTTCTAGGGGACTGATGACCACAGATGTTAAGTCCCATAGTGCTCAGAGCCACTTTTTGATAATCTTCTTCTCTCCTGACTGCTAATGCTACTGCTGGCGAATTATAAAAATTAAAACTGTCCGATGGACGGGTGGCTGAACTTGCAAGTCATTGGTCGAAACGTCGGTGCTCTGGGGCCCCACAACAATTGGCTGAGAAAACAAGGTGCGGCGCTTAAATCCGGACAAATTTCAATTTGTATTACCCGCCGGAGGTCGCGATCAGCATTCTTGAAAACCACAAGCATCTTGGAAACAGTCACAACCTCAAAATGGCAGAGATGTTGCGGACAAGTGCTGAGTACAACCAAAGAACAGCGATTATCGAAAGTCTTCGCGGTGGGCGTTCGCCCTCTGAAATAGTTCGATTCTTCGGGTACCCGAGATCGATTGTGTACGAAATTGTGGCCAAGTACAATGCTTCGGAGAAGCCTGGGGAATTTTCAGTCTAACCCGGCGAGGAAATCTCATTCGAGGAAACGCATGCCACGAACTGTGGCAGTCATGGTAAAGGCTCAGGCGCTGATTCTGGAGGACCCGGGGCAATCGCTGAGGAAACTGACGTCAGTATTGAATGCCAGCGAGCGAACAGTGAATCGGATGGCAGAGGAGGACCTCATACGAGCCATTTAGCTCAAAGCTGGCTCTCAGATAACGTTGGAAAGTCCTGGTTCAAATGATTCAAATGGCTCTGAGCACTGTGGACTTAACATCTGAGGTCATCAGTCCCCTATAACTTAGAACTACTTAATCCTAACTAACCTAAGGACATCACACACATCCATGCCCGAGGCAGGATTCGAAACTGCGACCGTAGCGATCGCGCGGTTCCAGACTGAAGCGCCTAGGCCGGCCGGAGTGGCCGAGCGGTTCTAGGCACTACAGTTGGAACTACGCGACCGCTACGGTCGCAGGTTCGAATCCTGCCTCGGGCATGGATGTATGTGATGTCCTTAGGTTAGTTTTAAGTAGTTCTACGTTCTAGGGGACTGATGACCCCAGATGTTAAGTCCCATAGTGCTCAGAGCCATTTGAACCATTTGAAGCGCCTCGAACCGCTCGGCCACACCGGCCGAAAGACCTGGTCAAATGGGTTCTGGCCCCCGAATAGCCAGGATTTGAACCCCCTCGACTATTATGTTTGGAGTGTAGTCGAAACAGTGACTAGTAAGACAAGGCACCCTAAGGTAGCATCTCTACACACCACTATCGAAGCAGCATTCGCGAATATGGACAGCGCTGTTTTAAAGAGTGTGTGCGAGGCTTCAGCACAAGAATGGAGACGGTCATTGTAGCTGAAGGGGGTTACAGTAATGTTACTCTTGAAAGATACCACTACTTATATATAAAAAGATTTTCATTTCCATTTGTATTTTGTTTTAATAAATTTGCTTTCAAAAAAGAGTTTCATTTGTCTAGGTTCAAACGCCACAGCCTGTATGATGTTGCTGATGCACTTATCTGACGCTATTGGACATGGAGGAGGGGTGGCGGGAGAGTGGGTACGTGGAAGGGGTAGGGGAAGGGGTAGGGGGAGTTAATTCCGGGAAATGGGGGAGTGGAACCAACTTCTGGGTCAGAACTGGCAGCGATCCTCTACTAGGAAGAACCGGCCTATTTCACTACAAAAGAAACTTCAATTCGTAAATTCAGAAGTGTGCTGAACAGGTGCTGATATTATCTCTGATCTAAAAGCACAATGCTTAATCCTCAGCACTGGCCCATGTGGGACTGTGGCTGAACAAATGCACAACCCTCTAATTCTCATAGACCGCTAAAAAGAGCAAAATTAATGCCACAATAAGTGTAGATATTTCTCTTGAATTTGTTTCATACAGTGGTGGTGAATTTACACTATCAGTCGATCAAAAGGATATGTATTCTTCGTATTACCATCGCATCTGGTGGAAATTCAATCTGTATTCACATGTAAAATTACACCCAAAGTGACTACCGAAATTTCCCACTAACAACCAAAGCTGAAACAAACTTATTTGGTTGGCCGATAAGTTCTGGTATTTTTTAGGTGAAAAATGTGAGTGGAAAACGAAACCTTTTAATAAGGCGTTTTATTTGATTTAATTATTGATTTATTTAACCTGGCAAGATTAGGGACATCAGGCCCTCTCTTACACCTAACCGGGAGCTCTACATATTTTAATTGTATTTATTACGGGAGGCATGTTATATCAGATCTAGGAAAATAGATATTATAATAGTAGAGATAGGAAAAATGTACTCACAGTTTATAATAGTACATGGTAAATACAACAATAATTAGAGATTACAATGAGATAGGTTTTCAATTGTGAGTGCTAGCGGCAATGGGCGTGGAAGAAGAGGTGGACGAGGAAGAGAAAGATGGATGTGTCAACCCACAGTTAGAGAATATGTTATTTGATACAGAATTATGTGCTTCACAAAGCAGTGTGTTTGGTTTTGTTTATGCTGATATACTTTCCCTTCTTTTCAGGTCATCAAAACGTAGTGTCGAGCTCACATAGAAGAGCGTTTTCGACACCTTCTCCTTGATTGCATGATCCATCACCAATTACTTGATCGGCACAAAACAGTGAATGCGGAACTTTACGGCCAACAAATGCAAAGACTGAACAACGCTCTCCAGCAACACGACAAGAAAGCCATTAAAACGTTTGGTTGGGATGTGCTGCCACATTCTCCATATTCTCCCGACTTGGTGCCTTAGGATTTACGTCTGTTCCGATCCCTCTCGAATGCATTGCTGCATTTCTCTCAATAACGACGTGGGACTGTAGGCTTGGCTGGACGATTTCTTCGAGTGCAAACCAGCTGATTTCTATTGTCGAGGCACTGATCGGCTTGTGTGAACGATGGGAAGAAATCACAAACAACAACGAAGAATACGCTATTGATTGGTATGTTGTTCATTGGCAGTTTATTTTTGTGGAAGCATAAACGTTAAGCAAAAACCGCTAGTATTTATGAGCCATCCCAATATTAAACACAATCTCAAATCGCTTATTAAACATTCCAATACCTGTAGTCATACCATGACAGATTGTCGGCCAAAACACTGCTGTCCATACCTAGTCTCCTCGAAATAATGTCAGACACCGGATGCTGACCAGTGGCCCCGCTTTGAAAACCTAGTGTGGAAAGTTACCCGTCGCCAACCTAATGGCAAGTCCCTGACCAACAACTTGCCTTCTCGATACAGTTAAACATCTTTACCCTTCTACCTACATCGACAAGTTGGCAAAACTATTATAACAGACTACAGATTTCCATCACCGGTGAAAAATAGATATTCAGATCGAACACAACCATACATTCTTGGTTTAATCACGTGTTTAGGACACAGGAAAAATGCAGGTACACAAAATATAGAGGTAATAACTGTGAATAGTGACTCTTTTCCTTTCTTGAAGCTTGCTACCATTGCACACACGCAGCTAGAGGGAAAGAAACACAGAAATAACTCAACATCGAGACTATATAAAACGGATCTGACGGATCCATTTGTACATGGTCATCTCCGCCGAAGACACAACTGTGAATTATACCAACATACAGAAGACATTGTTACCAGCATGAGGAAGCGGAGAATGATGTTTTTTGGTCATCTGGAAAGAATGAACCCGCAAAGACTTACTCATCGCATACATTCATCAACTTCAAAAACAAGATGGTATTCAAAATGGGAAAGCCAAGTTAAAAAGGATATACAGGAAGTTGAAATTTCATTTGATGAGATTCAGGATCGAGGAGTTCTCAGAGAAAAATTCAAAATCACTGAAAACCTTATTTCGCTTACTACGCCAGTTCCACGTCCTGCCTGCAAATGGTCAAAACAGAGAAAAGAAGCACAGTCAGTCAAAATGAAAATGAAAATTTACTGGCAAAAGAGGAAAAAACAATCAGGGAAGAGATAAAAATATTCGTGGTCCATAGCAGGCCGAAACGATAGGGAAAAAAAATGGTCATCGATTATGCACAGTGGATTAATGGAAATATGTCACCTGGGCGGATGAATGACGTTTGTTGTTATAGCAAGCCGATGGTCGTAACCAGATATGCTGTAACCTACGCAAATGGAGGTTCGAAACATGTACCATGCTACGGGCGCAGACTAGTCGTGGCAGCACTATGCCGTAGGGGGGGGGGGAGGGGGAGAGGTATTCGTCTGGCCCTCCAAGGGACCTATGGCAGTAATCGAAGGCACTATGATAATTCTGGGTTATGTGAAAATTTCTGTGGACCACGAACATCCTTTTATGCTTGATTCTTCCCCGATGGAGATACCATCTTCCAGAAGGATAACTGTCCGTGTCACAAGGCCAGAATCGTGCTACAATGGTTTGAGTAGCTTGATAATGAACTCACGTTGATGTTTCGGCCATGGAATTCGCCTTACCACACAGCTGGGACGCTACCAGGTGACAGCAGTGCGCCGACAAACCTACACCTGTACGTAGACATCTTGTGCCACATATCTTCGGAAACTTACCACATCTCGCAGAATCGTTGCTGTATTGCTTTCCAGAGAGGTTCAGATGGTTCAAATGGCTCTGAGCACTATGGGACTTAACACCTGAGGTCATCAGTCCCCTAGAACGTAGAACTACGTAAACCTAAGGACATCACACACAACCATGCCCGAGGCAGGATTCGAACCAGCGACCGTAGCAGTCGCGCGGTTCCGGACTGATGCGCCTAGTACCGCTCGGCCACACCGGTCGGCTTTCCAGAGAGGGACTAAGACGCTGTTAAGCAGGTGGCCACTATGTTTTGACTCATCAGTGTATTCAGGAGCATCTTTATATTACAGCAGGTATATATGAAGGAATTCATCGCAAGTGTTTCCTCTTCATCTTGGGAGGCGGGGAACTGGTACTGAAAAGAACGAATGAGGCATTAAATGCGACGTAGTGTCAAATTAGTAGCTAGAAAGACGCAACACGCATAATCACGTCTTAACGGCAATAGTGACATGGAGGGCATATAAAACAGTTGTGGCACGACAGCTGGCGCTAAGTAATACTGGTGCTGGCAGCTTTCCGTCGCATCTGCTCCCCCACTTCCGGCTTGCTCTGCCGAGAATGCTCCGACAGTCTCAGCTCGTAAGACGCACCTACACTCGTACATATGCAAGTTTTGAAAAGAATACTGTCAAAGTAAATAACACGCCAAAACACTTTCTAATGTAATCGCACTATCTTTGTCACGATAGTAAGGAAAAGAGCATTTCTCGTGGTCCAAACAACGAAGTAAATGCATCTTTTTTTCCTCCTCCAAGTCTAGTATTACAATTCTCAAAAATCTGCCACCATTCATCTCTTGTCGTTTCTCCTTCATCCTCGAATCTCCAGGTCAACGAACTTGGCAGTACCCAGAAGAGCTATGCCATTGCACTGTCCATCCATGTCGCTCTCGGTCGGCTCTTCCATCTGGGGGTACGAACTTTCCTTCCATCATGCTCATGGGCATCCGTCCATTCTCTCTTTATGTTCTAATCAGCGTATTCTCTGCGATTTGATAAATTTAACTACATCTCTCTTTTGTATAGTTTTTGCGCTTTATGATTACATCTTATTCTCCAGCACGCTGACTTTCTCACAGCTCCATAATTTTTCGTTCAGATGCTGTTATGTTATTCATATATGCTTCTAACATCGTCCCATCTGACCCTTACGTAACGCCTCGTACTACAAGGAAATATTGTACTTTCAACTTTGTCATTCTTGCAAGTACAGAGTTTTTTAAATACTTGTAAACTGGATAAACAGACTATATTTCCTACTTCTGCCCTTTCTCTAAACCTCATCTAGTATTAAAATCACTGGTTGAAAGGACACATCGGTAACTGAAGCACCTGAAACATATAAAATAATTGTTTTAGGCTTTCAGGTCGTCTGGGATTCTTCTAGTCGTAGAATTGGATATTACTCCATATTTCGTCTTATTTTCATTTGCAGTAAGTCCAATTTTCGCTCCTTCTGCTTTCATTTGCTACAGACATATATATTTAAGGGTGCTCATGTCTCATTATTGATCGCCTTTTCCGTACGTTTGCTCTTCGAATCATCATATTAAAATCGTTCATTCCGTTTTACCAGCTTTGTTTTCATTACATAAAATTCAGCCACAAGTCAAAGACAGAACCTCACCTCATCACTCTTTCATTGTAATAGTAATATATATTTCAAACTCTTGATCACTTAAAACAGAGACAGCTGCAATGATGAACACAGAGCATACATTCGCAACAGCATACACGATGCTACTCCATGCCACAGGACTGAGATCTAAAACTTAGTACAGGGACTCTTGGTTTGCAGTGGAACTGAAAATGGATACGGATCATATTCGGAAGTATTTCAGCTCACGGCCAAGGAGAGACCGTTCTGCATCTGCTTAGAAGAAACTCATTTTAAAATCACTTACACACCTGCATTAACGGGATACCACCGCTATATAAACGACGATCTCACTGGAGTGTTGTGGCTGGCTAAGGGTAGAGTGGCTCTTTTCGTCGATGACAGATACCAGTTGTCTCCTGTCTCTCTTACCACGGCCGTACAAACACTTGCAGTGGAAGCTCTCAAGCAAGTTCGGATCACAGAGTTCTCTATATCTTCCACTTCACGATCCGTTAAATGCAGGTGCAATGGCATAGCTCTTCTGGGTACTGCCAAGTTCGTTCCTCCTCATTGGTGACATCATGCATATAATCTGATGTGGAGCTCGGCTATCTCTTGCCCCAGGGGTCGAATTATCGAGCATCTCGTCCACTTAGAGACTCTCTGCTTTCTGAACTGTGGTCAGATAACACACTTTCCTACCACTAAGGTTCATCTTCAGCTGTTGGCTTTTATTCTTTCTCCCAGCTCTTGCACACTCACTTCAGTGGGAAGTGACAACAGACTTGCATTCCACTGACCACTTTCCAGTGCAGATTCAGCTGCTGAATTAGGCGGTGATCCACAGAGACAGCAAAGATGTTTGCTTCAAAGAAAAAACTGAGTGCGAAACAATCCGCAACCTGCCTTCTAACAAGAAGAATGTACCCAGGAGATGGTGGACCATCTCATTTGTGTGATCCATCAAGCTGCGGCCGATTCCGCCGTATAAGTGATGAGAATGATAAAAGAATGGAAGGGGAACTCCTGGAAGGAATTCGCGACTTCCAGTAATCGGTCCACTTCCACTTCACGAGATTGTGAATCAATAAGGCGGATTTCAGACAAGGACAATTAACCTCTCCTCGCGGCCTCGTTGAGTATGGGGTCTTAGTGGACACATCCAAAGACATGACTGAGATTTTAGCTGAGCACTTTTTTACCGTAATTGCGTAATTCAGACAAACTCCTGAGTTCCAGACGTTCCATAGAACTGTGGAGAGAAGAAGGCTCC
The DNA here is from genome assembly GCF_023864345.2 of Schistocerca serialis cubense. Classification (NCBI taxonomy): domain Eukaryota; kingdom Metazoa; phylum Arthropoda; class Insecta; order Orthoptera; family Acrididae; genus Schistocerca; species Schistocerca serialis. Next base: position 696,216,518 of record NC_064640.1, on the reverse strand, counting down.
GCTTCTTCTAATGTAATGAGGAAGTGTACAATCTTCGGTTCTCCATGTGGCAATTGTAATCCGCACTTTCCAGATCCAGAGACAATACTCCAGGACAGGGTCAGATTCATTATCCCATGCTCCGTCATCTGTGTCCTGGAACCAAAGGCAAGCTCCTATCTTGTTTCAGTCAGGTATGGTTTGACGTACAGTACCCTGCTGGGAAGGAGGCAATATTAATTTCGTTATGAAAGCCAGGCTTCAGTTACTGGAGTGTATCCCACACAGCTGTATGAGTAAGACTCTTGAGCACGTGATCAACTGCAGTCCCATCTGACTCCTCGAGTCCCGAGGCCACCTGTGCCTTCCTAATAAGGCTTCAGGCGCTACAGCTCCTCCCTTGACAGCTTAATTCGACTGGAGATGGCGATACAGGAGTTCTTCGCACGCCGAAATCATTCAGTCAGTGTTGTTTTTTACTTTGGAAATGCATACTGTTCCGGTTGGAGGTAGAATATCCTTCAGAAATCTCAAGAGTGAGGACTAGAGGGATATCTGCCGCTTCTTATTAAATCCTTCCTTGAGGACAGGTCCTTTCGATATCATGTTGGTGATGCCTTGTCCAGCCGCTTTGCTCAGGAAGATGTTGTCTCCCAAGTCAGTGTAGTCATTGTCATGCTATTTGCTGTTGTTAAGAAGCCACTGTCATCAGCAATATCAGGTGACCCATCACGCTAAATGAGAACTGGAGATGATCAATGGGATTCGACTGCATTGTGAGATACGCAGTCGGCCGGGATGGCCGAGCGCTTCTAGGTGCTACAGTCTGGAACCGCGCGACCGCTACGGTCGCAGGTTCGAATCCTGCCTCGGGCATGTATGTATGTATGTGATGTCGTTAGGTTAGTTAGGTTTACGTAGCTCTAAGTTCTAGGGGGCTGATGACCTCAGAAGTTAAGTCCCATAGTGCTCACAGCCATTTTTTGAGATACGCAGATAACGGTGAGGTGAGATACAGATAACCTGTGGCAGGTTCCAAGCAGTGGCATTTGATGTATCTAGGCAGACACTCTGCTGCCAGGGCACAACGCGTTAGCTGGTGACAGGCTGTGTTATATAAAAATTATACTTAGTCGTGTTGGAAGTCATATCTGGAAACTGTAGAGATCTGTAGAGATTGAATAAGAGTTCCTAACCGTTCTTTCTGCCCACCTGTCGTCTTCTAAAGTTGTGTCCCCAGCGCAGAAGACAGCTCGTCGGTTGGGATCTTCTTCGGCGGAGGCTGCTATGCTGTATCTCCAACTTGAACCCGTGTTTGTGCTTCTTTTTGTGGGATGCCACTTGCCCAGGTTAGTCTCTGTATCTACAGAGGGCAAGATCTGTAGTCTGACAATGATGGTAGACGACACCTCTCATTAACAGTACGGTAACTTTTCTGACAACTTTCGATATACAGTACAACATGTCCGTCTGAAACACAGATACACGTCCGGCTCTGAAGAACACCCAAAACAGAGTGACTAGCGCAGCCGAAGTACTTCCGTCTCCCAGGAGCGCCAAAGCGACCCGAATGTGTCCGAAGCACTTCGGTTGTAATATCATTACTCTTATGTTTCTCAAAACTAAAGTGCGCGTCATATATCTTGGCGGCCGAGTTTAGGTTCGTTCTGCGCATCTGACGTCACAAAACACAGTCAGCCAATGAACAGAGAACGACGTTGCCAGATCTCGACAGCAGTGCATAGCACGGACGAGTGTCTTCAGTTTTAGAAACGTTCAGTCATAAATAAAGTAGTAGAACAAAAGCAATGTCTTGATAGCAGACTTTCTTTTACAGAAAGTTTGGAAAAAGCATTCTTTATACCAATTGCTTCATATTATATTAATTAATTAAACCAAACAAGTAATAAGACTCCTAATTCAGGCGATAGCATGGAAAGGTGTTTGTTTCAATCTCACTAACTGCTTTTTCGCAATAAAGAACAGCGGTAATTGTTTATTTCCTACTGTACTTCGACGAAGCGTGAGTAACTCATAGTCATACCAACAGTGTTTATAAGTAGTTGCGTGAGGTGTTAGAGTCCTTATGGAGTTACACTGTTTGATGAGCTGAGGTAGCGGAACGGTTAAGGTGTTGGCTGCCTAGTGAAAGGTTATGAGTTCAAACCTTGTGCGGTGCTTAATATTTTCTTTATTTAAAAACAATATTGGAGTGCCTTACTTCACGAATTTTATTCGTTTGAATGAAATTTCTAGTGCTTTGCCTCTTCATTAACTTTTTCGCTGCTGCAGACACGTGCTCCCCGCATTCCGCGCTGTGCGCGATTTTGTCATCACTGCACTTCTCGCCTGTGCAGACACATGGTGTTCCCACTGCTTTGACACACTTATCATTCGATTTCACAAAAACTATTTGGCCAAAAAATTTGATTTTTACACGTCTTCTTGCCTGATACCTTCCCCCAATAAATGACTTAATTTTGTTTTGATGTGCAGCATTAAATGTAGTAAACCATTGCACGAAATTTCGAAATGTTTGCAGAGGTAAAAGTCCATAGCGTATACTTTCCGTATGGTCGATTTTAGTTGCCACAATGTTGAGAATGAAATGTGGACAAGATACCTAAATTTCATATAATATTTACTGTATAACAATATCTCATTTAATTTAAGTACCACATAGGTGTCGTATGTAATATTGAGAAATATTCCGTCTTTCGCGACTGTAATAAAAGTTTTATTTACACACGGCGCGTTTGGCTTTATTTTAAAGCATTTCCATCGGTGAAAGGTATGGCACATACACAATGGTATTCATGTTCTATTTCTTGTTTTTGTTCCACAGTCGCAGTTTTACCAATGGTATTGAAATATATCCCTCTTCTGCAACTGTAATAAGCGACTTATTTAGACCAGACGCGTTTCTCTCTTTTGAAGCATCATAAGAGGATTGTATTTTGTGTCCTCCGTTGCCAAGTCACCTTTCGTAGTTTTGTGCCTGCGGTAGCACAATATTCAACGTTTGCGTTGGCTCATCAGTGTTTTAGCAAATAAATGCTGTTTGTGTGTGCCACACCCAAATTATATTTGACATAGCTCTGAGCACTTCACTGACAGACGGTATATTCAAGTCCTAATGTTTTTTTAAGTCCACAGTTTTGTTTAATGTATTTTGTCTACTTCCTTTTGATTGATTGAAGTGCTTTAAAATAAAGCCAAACGTGCCCAGTGTAAGTAAAACTTTTGTTACAGTCGCGAAAGGTGGAATATTTCTCGATATTATATACGTCACTTATGTGGTACTTAAATTAAATGAAATATAGAGGTATCTTGTCCACATTTCATTCTCAACATTGTGACAACTAAAATCGACCATCCGGAAAGTATACTCTATGGACTTTACCTCCGCAAACTCTTCAAAATTTCGTGCAAGGGTTTACTATATTTAATGCTGCATAATAACTGCGTTGAACATCGAAACAAAATTAAGTCATTTATGGGGGGAAGGTATCAGTCAAGAAGATAGGTAAAAATCTAATTTTTGAGCCAAATAGTTTTGTGGAATCGAATGATAAAAGAGTGTCAAAGCAGTCGGAACACAATGTGTCTGCACAGGCGAGCAGTGCAGTGACAAAATCGCCCACAGCGCGGAATGCAGGGAGCACGTCTTTGTAACAGCGAAAGGGTTAATGCGGCCGTGATGGCTTTACTTCATGAACTGCGCGCTCCCCCCTAAACGTAAGCTTGCGAACTATGCTATACTATGGCGCTGCTTCTCTTGGCACGTGCGTCGTGTGCAACTGGCAACGCAGCAATCTCCCGCGTCAAGACGGGCATGCGCGAGCCGCCAAGATAAAAGAATTGAACTATAGTGAAATTTAATAAACAAAAACGATAGACTCGTAGGGTAACCATGAGAGATTGTCGTACTGAAAACTGGATTAATTACAATGAAAAGTATATAAATAATTAATAAGAGAAGTTAGGCGTTTTGGCGCCTAACACCTGAATGTGCCAACCAATCAGAAGCAAGTTCAGTACAACTAGCGGACTCTTCCACGGGAATGGTACATACTGTACCATCTGCTGCTTGTACCGCACTACACTTTTGTACCATATGCTTCTTCACGTGTGCCAAGCTGCGTCAAGACGAGCTTCTAGCAAGATGAAATGCTGGCGCCACAGCCAGGAATATTACATTATGCAACCAAATAAAACTTTTTCCCTGATATTGGGTTGAAAATACGTTCCTTATATCATTTCATACACGCTGAATACGGAACTGCAGTCGGATTTAATCTGTCACGTCAGGAAAAAATGTTACGTACGTGTAAATGTTATCAAGTATAATGCTGGCCGCGTGGGAGTAGCCGAGCGGTCTTAGGCGCTGCGGTCATGGACTGTGCGGCTGGTCCCGGCGGAGGTTCGAGTCCTCCCTCGGGCATGGGTGTGTGTGTTTGTCCTTAGCATAATTTAGGTTAAGTAGTGTGTAAGCTTAGAGACTGATGACCTTAGCAGTTAAGTCCCATAAGATTTCACACACATTTGAACATTTTTTTGATAATGCTGCTAACTACGTAGGATTGGAAATGTGAGAAATTTGAGGGAAGTTAATGTGCGTATTTTGGGATGAAAACAATAAACATTATAATTAAGAAGTGAATTATAAATGTTTATTTACCTCCGAAACGAATCAGGGACCCTTAGTTACACCAAGATTGATAATGGCTTGGTTTAAAAGTGTGTGGAGCTTCCTGCTTTCCGCCTGTGAACATCTTCTGTTGCTCTCTGCAACCAACAGTAATCCCCCGTCGTGTTCGCATTGAAGCGGCCTTGATATCTTGCTACCATGGTGGACATCTCCTGGTGGAATCTTTCACCGTGCTCGTCACTCATGGCTCCCATATTTGACAGAAAGAAGGTGAGATGCGAATGCAAGAAATGCATCTTTAGTGACGTTCGGCAATCGAGGTGCTGAAAGGCTGTTAGCAGGTTGTCCATAATTTCTGCATAGTCGTCTGCTTTGTGGTTCCCAAGAAAGTTGTGCACGACAAGCACATATGCATCCCAGGCCGCTAGTTCTCGTTCCGTGAGCTCAAATCTGAACTGTGAATCTCGAATCAGCTTTCGGATTTCTGGTCCAACGAAGACTCTTCTGTTTTGCGACAGTTTTCATCTTTCCAAACTTGCCTTTTAGGTACTTAAAACCACGAGTTGTTTTATCCGTCGCTGCGACAAACTGTTTCATGAGACCCAGTTAGATATGGAATGGAGACATGTAAATCTTATTACGATCCAGAAGAGGTACGTGTTGAACGTTGTGCTGTTCGACTACAGGTCAATTTATGGCTGGGCAATTTTTCGCTATGTAGTGATTCTTGTCATAGCGACTATTCCGCGACCATAGAAACACATGTGCTTTGTATACCCAGTCTGCACTCCTAACAGAAGGGCTACAACCTTCAAATCACCGCAGGTATTCCAATTATCCTCAGAGTACTTAATCAGCATCAAGAGTGTATTCCTTGTTTCGTAAGTTTCCTTCATTCGCACTGCAAGAGCAATAGGAATTGATGGTTCCTAGTTGTCATTGTGTAGTATCGCAGCTATGAGGCTGCTTGAGCTAGAGTCAATAAAAAGTCTCCACTCCTCTGCTACATATTTGTTATCTAGTTCCTTCATGAGTCCTGCCACTTCATGACGGAAGCAAACACCGCGTTCAACAGCATAGTATGCTGCGAATTTCATGTGGCGTTCTCGAAAATACGTAACTGCAGCACTTCTCTCGAGAAAGTTCCACTCCTTCAGTCTGGAATCCAATAGTTCAGACTTTTCTTTCAAGAGAGACAAATCGCCAACCAGGTCGTCCAGTTCGGCTTGGCTGATAAAATTTGGCATTTTAATGTCATTGTCAAGATCATTTGTGTACTCCATAGCTTCAGCGTCGCTGTCATTACCTTCAGAATCACTTTCTTCGTTGTTCATTGAATCGGATGAAGGAGGAATTGTTAATGGGTAAGCTGTACCACGCGCCACAGTCTTTATAACACACTGACAATCCGGATACACGATTTTTGACTTGTTCCTCGTATTGTACTCGTCTATATTGGTCAAGCAGATATATCAATCAGAATGGTGATCTTTCTGCTCCCGCCAAATCATGGGAACAGCAAAAGGCATTCGATTTCGCTTACCGTTTAATCACTGGGTTAGACCGAAAACTGTGCAACAAAGATGAGTAGCCCAGGATTTTGTTTGATCTCCGGTTTCACATACGAAGTAATGTTTGTAAGCTATACGTAGCTTCTTGGTCATGTTCTTGCGCTTGTCGGACGTAGTATACTTGCCACAAATGTGGCAAAAGCAGTCCGGACAACTCTCACAACAGTGCCTATTCATATTTCGTTTACTGAATCACCATATACCGAATTACCGAATTGTCTTATGCGAAATCGCTTAAATGCATGTTCTGCGGCTGTTGATTAATAAAGCACAGAACCAGACTGGCAAAAACTATTCTCTAGTGACCTCCAAATCAGACTGATGGACGAACAGGAGAAATTGGACGGGAACTAATTTTATAAAACATATTGAAACCTGCCTGCAAGCTGTAGCTCGCAGACAAGTTAGAACCTGTCACGGACTACTTAGACCTTGTCCAAGTCTGCCTGTTTGTTTTACCACTGCACTCTTGTATTTCTACAGACGCATAAAGCAGAGTAACCTTGACAGTACACACACATTCACGCAATAGTACATCAAACACGACTCGCTGATGCAGCTACATACTATCCCACGTACAGGCTTTGAATATCATACAACTTTCAGTTATAACTTTAAATCCAGACGTTCTACAACATTTCTGATTGCAAAATCGGAATCAGCGCACCCTTTTACTTAACAGTCGCGTTATTTTAACCCAGTAGCAAATTCATTGTTGCGTAGTGTTATAGGTGCTAAATAATGGGGTTGCTGAAACGAGACTGTTTCATTACAGACATCGTTCGTATTCAATAAAGTGCGATTGTTCTCTCTCTCTCGCTCCCACTCAGCCATGTCGAGTGACATCGCTATCGATTTCGGTCGCACAAAAGCATTGACCGACCACATGTTACTCTGTGAAAAAGGAGGAATTGTTAATGGGTAAGCTGTACCACGCGCCACAGTCTTTATAACATCTTGAGCTATACACGTCGCCTTTTAGTTTTAGAGGCTTGACATCCGCAGCCGCAGTATTACAAGTAATATGGAGATTATTCCGCATTTTGCGACTGTGTAAAGTTTTCTTTAGACCAAACGCATTTCGCGTTATTTCAGAGCACTGCCAGTCACCACCACATCAGTTGTGGTTTCGTTTAAAAATCAGTTTTTGTGTATAAAATTACTTTCTTAGAACTAAAGTTTTTTGGCTGCTACATTATTTCCGTGTGTCCTCCTATACGCAGAAGTCAGATTTTTCACACACTGCACTGCAACTAGTCACAATGCAAACGAGAAAGTATTCTGACAAGTGCAGCGCAGTATGTGAGAAATAAGACGTCTATGTATAGAAGTAATTTCATTTACGCACAAGTTAGCAAGAAATAAAGATCTATATTCCAAGTATTCGCAACAATCTCGATAAACTTTAACTTCGCAGCTGTGGGATAGGGAATTTGCAGTATCACGGTACCAGCACTCCATCTTACTTCTCCAATTTTTGTTTCATCAAAAACCAGTTAATTCTTTCGTCGCTGCCTAGCGCTAGAACGATCTGTATCAGATGACTGACTAATAGCATCATTTTGCGCTACTGAGCTGCCAGGTGATTTTCCGCGAACGTTGCACGGTCGAGTTTACAACTGCATGTGATTATAAATGAGAGATTATTCAGTGCTACTAGCGACAACTGACACCACTGCAACAAGGAGGAGACACACAATAAATTTAAAGGTGCAAAAGTAAGAGGTAAGAACATTTAGATATCTCCATGAAATTATGACAATGCAAAGACAGCTTCGAATGGGTAGATAGGCTACTTGATTAAAAATGCAAGTTAATCATAATCGAAAGGTAAATAAACAGTATTATCCGCAGAAAAGAGTCTAGAATCTCACTCAAAATAATATAAACTTAATGAAGAGGTTCTTTTCTTCAGGAAGCAACATCACTCGAGGTGGGATAACCTTGGAATAGGCTACATTATAAAGGAAACTCCTCCTTGGGAAAAAGTCCTTATCAGCAAATACTTTGTGACGGCATCTGTCGTTGCGTTCGGATAATGAATGGAAACGTTTGGTTAGTTTTAACACTTCAGGTCTACGAATGATTTGTTCAGCGCATTCTCTTTCTCCCTCGTACGTCTTCATGCCCTCATTCCTCATGGCTATGACCGTTTTTGAGGCCTGAATTTTGACCATGCCGTATGTCCATCTATGATATTCCGCCATAGCCGATCACAAGTCTGCTTGATAAAGGAGAAGGAGAGGAGTAACAACTTGTGAAAAAGGTGGGATTGTCTCGCTCCAGACAACGGTATCCAGTTAGGGTTCATGTCTAGATTGCCAGATACAAAAGTCAGTGCCTTTGGTGGTGGAAGGAAATGCAAATCTCAAACTCAGTCGAGCTGTAAAAATTTCCTTCATTATGAACACTTAGCGAACTGGTCTAATGGTTCCTAGCAAATAGAAAACAGCATGTCATTCTCAATGGCGAGAAATCTTCAGACGCATAGTAAGTTGGGCGTACCCCAAGGGATTAATATAGGATAATTACTTCTGACAATATACAAGTTGTTTAGGGTGTAAGTGTAGATATTTTTGTTGGTGACTGGGGACAGTGTACTGAACAACGTTACATTAGTATTTACTTCATTTGCAGACTAACAGCTATTAGGAACAGTATGTTTTTAGATTAGTTAGTACCTCCAAATACATGAAGCAAGAGCAAGCCATTAATGCTGATTTTCCCCTGGGAAGCAGGTCAGATGTTGAAGTGTGGACACAGAGATGCAAAACGGCTAGTCTATACTGACAGGGGAAGTTCAATTAGTGGAGCAGTTAAGACTGTGCAGAGAACATCCGGTAGCAAGTTACGTGACGAGTTTATGGGAAGACCGTTAGACGCAGAGAAAAAACGACTAACACACTGAAATGGGTACATATTAAAGTATCAGTTATCAGAATATTTGCACTTATACCCCTAAGACCCCATATATAAATGACCTATAGGACAACGTCTGAACTTCCATGAGGTATTTCATGGACGATGCTGTTGTGTATAGAGAGAAGTCCAACGCTAGGAAATTGTAGTGAAATTCAGGAAGAACTATGAAGGATAGACGCTTAGTGCAGGGATTGGCATTTGACGCTCAAAATAAACAAATGTAACTTACTGTGTATAAATACTCAGAAAGGCCCATTACTGCATTACGATTTCAGAACAATCACTGAAAGCAGTCACATTAATCAAACGGCTCGAAATTTGAGTGCGGAGCGATTTGAAGTGGATCGACCACATAAAACTGATCGCAGGTAAAGCAAATGCCAGGCTGAAATTCATTAGCAGAATCTTCAGGAAGTGTATTGGATCCGCAAATGCTGTAGCACACAAAATCCTTATTTAATTTCGACAACCCTCCGATCCATAACAGATAGGACCGACAGAGAATGTAGAAAAGATCCAAGTAAGAGCAGCGCGTTTCGTTATAAGTTCTTTTAGTAAGCGCGAAAGCATAACGGAGATGTTAAGACAGTAGCCAGTGTCAGCAGTTACTAGGGAGGCGTTGTGCATCGCAGTGTGGTTAAAACTCCTAGAGCGCACGTTCCTAGGAGAGTCAAACAATATATTTCTTTTTCCCACGTATACCACGATAAAAGACTGTGAAAGCAAAATTCGAGAGACTCGAGCTCACACAGACGCTAGCCAGCAATCGCTCTTCGCGCGAACCATTCGCGACTGGAACAGGCAAGGGGAAAGTGACAGTGGTACATAGAGTAACGTTCGCCGCAATCTGTAAGACGTGTCCTCGGAATCTTTCGCAGGCGCGGGTTTCAAGCCGCATCAATTCCAATAACATTCTCGAGGTTTCGATGGCTAGCTCTGCCATCGTCAGGAATAAAACTACTGCCTGCCGGGTGGGACGTGCCGGCACTGCTCTTCAAATACCGGCCGGGCACCTTAATTTAGGGGTGCCCTTTTTCCTCTAAACCATTTCAGGCAAGTGTCGGGATGGTTCCTTTGCGATGAAAACATCCTGTTTCGCTCCCCAGTCCGAGCTCCTGCTCCTTTTCTAAAACCTTCATCATCGACGGAACGTTAAACTCTAGCCTACCTTCATTTCATTATGAAAGTGATCTTAATGCACAAACGGTACATACGGAGAAGATCTGCATCGACACAGTGTAGGTAATGGCGTTAGTAAATCTGCAGCACCTTTATTCAATGGGAGGGGCAGTAGAAGGTGTGTTTCCCCATGCCAGAGAGACCTGTATTTATCGTCTGAAGCTGACTGTCTCAGTTGGAAACGCGCTGCTGCTACTGCTGTAGCTCAGTTAACACTTCGGCTTAGGAAGAAACGATGTTATTGTGGTCTTCAGTCCTAAGACTGGTTTGATACAGCTCTCCATGCTACTCTATCCTGTGCAAGCTTCTTCATCTCCCAGTGCTTGCTGCAACCTACATCCTTCTGAAGAAGAAACGATGGAGCACATGATTTTTTACACATGATTTATGTACACTGATGAGCCAAAACAATACGGCAACTGCCCACCGCGAGACTGAATGCCACTTGGTGGCTCTGCAGGCACGCAGCACTGTAAGGAAAGTATAGGGCGTATTGGAAAGTACTAAACAACTTTGAAAATTTATATTCATTTATTCATTTAACCCACATATGTGGCTTTGGCGCCATTATATAGCAAAATACATTTTTTTGCCACATACCAAAACAGGTAAAAAGTGTCTTCCATTGGTAACGTGGTACTCATCCCATCCGAAGTCGATTTTTTGCCAAACTCGCTGCAGCGTGTCTTGCGTGACTCCTCCAGTTGAGAGGTAGATTGTAGCTCTGAGCTCTGATAGAGAACCTGGTAAGGGTAGGACAAACAAGGTGCTGTTGATGACTCATCAAAAGAAAAGGTCAATTGATGTCTGGTCGAGAAAACGTGGCAGGATATTTAGGACTCCCAAACGTCTTGCCAAACAGTCAAAACCTGATCTGTTTTCCTTCAGGATAATACCAAGACTAAGTCTGTAAGTTGTTTGAATAAGTTTGTACGAATTTTCAGATTTGTAAAGTTCTTTTTGATACTTCCTTATATAAGAGGAGCAGAGACGAATGGGGAACCATTCCAGTAACGATACGGGACGCAAATGGCAAAATCTACTGACATACACTAAGTGATCAAAAGTATCCGGACACCTGGCTAAAAATGACTTACAAGTTCGTGGCGCCCTCCATCGGTAATGCTGGAATTCAGTATGGTGTTGGACCACCCTTAGCCTTGATGACAGCTTCCACTCTCGCAGGCATACGTTCAGTCAGGTGCTGGAAGGTTTCTTGTGGGATGGCAGGCCATTCTTCACAGAGTGCTGCACTGAGTAGGGGTATCGATGTTGGTCGGTGAGGCCTGGCACGAAGTCGGCGTTCCAAATCATACCAAAGGTGTTCTGTAGGATTCAGTCAGGACTCTGTGCAGGCCAGTCCATTACATACATGTTATTGACGTGTAACCACTTCGCCACAGGCCGTGCATTATGAACAAGATCGTGTTGAAAGATGCAATCGCCATCCTCGGATTGCTCTTCAATAGTGGGAAGCAAGAAGGTGCTTAAAACATCAATGTAGGCCTGTGCTGTGATAGTGCCACGCAAAACAACAAGGGGTGAATGCCCCCTCCACGAAAAACACGAACAAACCATAACACCACCACCTGCGAATTTTGCTCTTGGCACTACACACGCTGGCAGACGACGTTCACTAGGAATTCACCACAGCCGCACCCTGCCATCGGATCACCACATTGTGTACTGTGATTCAACACACCACAGAACTTTACTTCCACTGTTCAATCGTCCAATGTTTACGCTCCTTACACCAAGCGAGGCGTCGTTTGGCATTTACCGGTGTGATGTGTGGCTTATTAGCAGCCGCTCAACCTTGAAATCTAAGTCTTCTCACCTCCCCCCTAACTGTCATAGTACTTGCAGTGGATCATGATGCAATTTGTAATTCTTGTGTCATGGTCCGGATAGATGTCTGCTTATTACAGACTACGACCCTCTTCAACTGTCGGCGGTCTCTGTCAGTCAACAGACGAGGTCGGCCTGTAGGCATTTGTGCTGTACGTGTCCCTTCACGTTTCTACTTCACTATCACTTCGGAAACAGTGGACCTAATGATGTTTAGGAGTGTGGCAATCTCAGGTACAGACGTATGACACAAGTGACACCCAGTCACCTTAGCACGTTCGAAGTCCGTTAGTTCCGCGGAGTGCCCCATTCTGCTCTCTCACAATGTCCAACGACTACTGAGGTCGTTGACGTGGAGTACCTGGCAGTAAGTGGCATAAAAATGCACCTAAAGTATAAAACGTATGTTTTTGTGGGTTTCCGGATACTTTTGAAAACATAGTGTAGGTGATTTTGACAAAAGGTAGATGGTTATGGGCGGCCCCTGTAAACGAGCGACCCGGAAGCTGAGAGGCTGGTCGACTGATCGCGTGCTTCTGTCGTGAACATCTATAGAAAATGCCGGCGAAACAACTAGTAGACGGCAGGGTGATGGACGTTCATGGCTCATCACAGACCGATCTGCGACAGATCTGATGACAGAGTACAATACTGGCGCAGGAGCAAGTGTTTCGGAGTCCACCATTCAGGGGTTGTGCAGCAGACGACTCCTACGTATTTCCATGTTGACCCAACGACTCTTGCAGTGGGACAGGATCATCGAGATTGATCCTCGAACCAATTGAAAAGTATTGCCTGGTTGTAACGATCTCGGTTCTTTTTATACTAGCTCGATGATCTCGTCAGTTCAAATGGTTCAAATGGCTCTGAGCACTACGGGACTTAACTTCTGAGGTCATCAGTCCCCTAGAACTTAGAACTACTTAAACCTAACTAACCTAAGGACATCACACACATCCATGCCCGAGGCAGGATTCGAACCTGCGACCGTAGCGGGCGCGCGGTTCCAGACCGAAGCGCGTAGAACCGCTCGGCCACCCGGCCGGCCACCTTTTAGCTGTTCATGAGGTATAACTACATTTTAACGCAGCGTGACTTGCTTAAAATGCAGCGCATATTACTCAAACTATACTCATCCAGTGTTGAGCACTTAAAGACTTCCGACAAATTTCAAACATAATTTCAAACTTTTTCTCGATTACATGCTTAACGTCAAATATTTAACACATTAACCTATTTGTAAAGTAATCAGACATTCGAAGCGCTTTATATATGCGAGTTCGATCCTTCAAAGAATCTGGAGTTTGGTGGTCGTTACCACCGTTGTTAAATGTACGTCCCAGTGTGATGGAGATCTGCCCTGTTGAAAAATGAAATTTTCAGCATACTTTCGTAGTTGTCAGATTTCCAAAATATCCAGGTACGTGATGCGTGTATCCGAGCAAGCGGACGAATTAGCTGCCACAGGCAGACCCCTACTGCCAACCACATGAACCCAAAATGTACAAATTGCGCAGACCTAAAATTTTTGTTTCGGAGCTGCATTTAATATTTACGCCGAGTTTCTATCTTCATTCATGTAGAGGATATAGTCTTTTGAAATTGGATAGATCTTTTTGAATAATTCCGTGTCATGAATAATAACTTCATGGAAGCACAGCGAACACTTAATTAAAGATCTGGTAAATCTCACTAGTGCCGAAGCTGCGTCTCCAGAGCCGAGGCTACTAACGGACGCTGGTGAGGTTGCACTCGATTCGAAGATAGTCCGCAATAAGCGTCAAAATGTAAGTTGCTTTCGGCATCTGCAGCTGGTGGATATGACAACGTCAGAAAGTGGTGGTGTAACATCTCTAATGATTTGACTATTAATGTTCTAGATTAAACCTCTGCCCAGTAAATGAGGGCATGTGACTGTGTCGATCGCGGTCTGTTGCTGGTGTTTGGATGACTGGCTCGGTGGCCGCCTTGGTGCTACACGAGAAGAGTAAGCTATGTGAAGACGCACCCTCCCTTTCATCTGTTATTGTTATCAAAAACACAAACGCGACGCTTAAGCCAGCAGGCACTCCTTACAGGTAGACATATGACAGAGTACACACAAGGTTCACAGGCAAATCAAAGCTGCTCAGTGAAGTGCCACTAAATACAACCGTTCCGAATGAATGTACAGACCTTATGAGACATGCCACCACACAGTAGAACTTACGAATACTGAAAACAATTCAGACCTATGTTCTGGAGCGGGACTTCAGCTCAGACACTGTCGATCTTCTTCCAGTTGAGCTATCCAAGTAGAAGGAACAGCAAACATAACACTTACGCGAGCCACTCTTCAGTACTGCCCGAGTGTTTGGGATACCCACAAGATCGGATTAAAGGAAAACATGAAGCACTTCAAAGGCATCTTGCTAGGTTTTTTACCGGTGGGTTCGACTAAGACATGAGTAATACAGAATTTATCTGTGAACTCAAATGGGAGTCCCTGGAAGGAAGATGGCATTCTTTTAACGAAACACTACTGAGAAAGTTTAGACAACCGGTTTTTGCGACAAACTGCAGAACGCTTGTATAGTAGTCAACGTATAATCAACGTATCGCAAAGACAAAATAAGAGAAGTAAGGGCTCGTACTGAATCGTATAACCCCCCCATGAACCATGGACCTTGCATGCAAGGTATACTTTACGCGCGGCGGCACCCAAACAGTTAACAAACTTAGCCGTTTCGGAAATTCATCCACCCTTGGCCTGAAAACCAACGATCATGCTCTTTTGGATGTCAGATAAATCGCTAGGTCTCCGTATTACGGCAACGGCTGCACTGTTTACCACGTCCCACCGACACGCTTTCTATACCCTCCACTGCTGGTGCTGCCACCTGATGCCTGTGAGTGGTACTGCACATTGACGTGGAACATAGGCGGTGGTCACGTTAGTGTGACTCGGCTGTGTAAATGCACGCTAGATGTATATGTAGAGCACGTCAGACGGACACATTAAGAGATTTAATGGCTCTGAGCACTATGCGACTTAACTTCTGAGGTCATCAGTCGCCTAGAACTTAGAACTAATTAAACTTAACTAACCCAAGGGCATCACACACATCCATGCCCGAGGCAGGATTCGAACCTGCGACCGTAGCTGTCCCGCGGTTCCGGACTGAGCGCCTAGAACCGCTAGACCACCGCGGCCGGCAGAGATTTAATCCGCCATTACCTATACACTAACACGACAAATTCCAAGCAGGCTGCTTTACTTATCTTGCATAACTATCATCTATGCTATTCGAATCTTGATCCAGCTCACAGTTTTAACCTAGACAACTGGCCATTAAAATTGCTACACCAAGAAAAAATGCAAATGATAAACGGGTATTCATATTATACTAGAACTGACATGCGGTTACATTTTCACGCAATTTGGGTGCATAGATCCTGAGAAATCAGTACCCAGAATAACCACCTCTGGCCGTAATAATGGCCTTGATACGCCTGGGCATTGAGTCAAACAGAGCTTGGATGGCGTGTACAGGTACAGCTGCCCATGCAGCATCAACACGATACCACAGTTCATCAAGAGTAGTGACTGGCGTATTATGATGAGCCAATTGCTCGGCTGCCATTGACCAGACGTTTCCAATTGGTGAGAGATCTGGACAATGTGCTGGCCAAGGCAGCAGTCGAACATTTTCTGTATCCAGAAACGCCCATACAGGACCTGCAACCTGCTGAAATGTAGGGTTTCGCAGGGATCGAATGAAGGGTGGAGCCACAGGTCGTAACACATCTGAAATGTAACGGCCACTGTTCATAGTGCCGTCAGTGCGAACAAGAGGTGACCGAGACGTGTAACCAATGGCACCCCATACCATCACTCCGGGTGATACGCCAGTATGGCGATGACGAATACACGCTTCCAATGTGCGTTCAATGCGATGTCGCCAAACACGGATGCGACCATCGTCATGCTGTAAACAGAACCTGGATTCATCCGAAAAAATGACGTTTTGCCAATCGTGCACCCAGGTTCGTCGTTGATACACCATCGCAGGCGCTCCTGTCTGTGATGCAGCGTCAAGAGTAACCGCAGCCATGGTCTCCGACCCGATAGTCCATGCTGCTGCAAACGTCGTCGAACTGTTCGTGCAGATGGTTGTTGTCTTGCCTAGTGATACGAGGCCGTTGGGATTCAGCACGGAGTTCCGTATTACCCTCCCGAACCCACTGATTCCATATTCTGCTAACAGTCATTGGATCTCGACCAGCGCGAGCAGCAATGT
This sequence comes from Schistocerca serialis cubense, assembly GCF_023864345.2. Taxonomy (NCBI): domain Eukaryota; kingdom Metazoa; phylum Arthropoda; class Insecta; order Orthoptera; family Acrididae; genus Schistocerca; species Schistocerca serialis. The sequence continues at coordinate 696,200,088 of NC_064640.1, read as the reverse complement.
CGTGATACGATAAACCGCATCGCGATAGGCTACAATCCGACCTTTATCAAAGTCGGGAACGTGACGGTACGCATTTCTCCCCCTTACACGAGGCATCACAACAACGTTTCACCAGGCAACGCCGGCCAACTGCTGTTTGTGTATGAGAAATCGGTTGGAAACTTTGCTCATGTTAGCACGTTGTAGGTGTTGCCACCGGCACAAACCTTGTGTGAATGCTCTGAAAAGCTAATCATTTGCATATCACAGCATCTTCTTCCTGCTCGTTAAATTTCGCGTCTGTAGCACGTCATCTGCGTGGTGTAGCAATTTTAATGGCCAGTAGTGTATAATGAATATTTAATACAGCGAATATTTCGCCAAAGGACAAAAAAATCAGTTCACTATTATTGTTCAGACTGCGGAAAATAAAAACTTCTGTCTCTGGGGCGCTCAGGACGTGCCTCGAAGATGCGACACTTTGATATCTGTCAAAGTGTCTTACGCAGCAGAGCTGCACTTCTTTTATCACTGAGAGTTTTGTTTCGTATATCCGACTCACATTAATTTCTTAACTTCTAAGCCTAGTCATAAGTGAAGCATGTATCTAGAACGAAAATGGCCTCTCTTATCAGTCAGTGTTCTATGTTACTTTTACGTCTGCAGCCCGTATCGCAGCCTGCATATAGCTCCAGGCATTTCCAGTTAGAAGCGAGAAGCCGAGACTGTAAAACGCGTCGTTGGCAGTACAGTAAAAACAAGCGACGCGGAAAGTCTCCTTTACGACGAAGCGAAAGTGCAACAGCGGACGCGAATTCCCTCTGGTGTAAGAGCTGGGCGCGCGTGAGGAAACATCATTCGGTCGCATTTGGTTCGCATTAATTTTGTTCGCTCGTGTTCCGCTGTTTGTCGGTGTTTTAGCGAACTATCAAAGGAAGTTCGCGTCCTCGTTGCTTCGGCGCTAGCACCACAGAAAGCTTTCGTCTGCTACATTTTTTAATTTTGTTGTTGATGCCGTGAGTAGCGTGAGCGATAGAGTGGTCCGAATCGAATATAATGCTGCTGATAGAAGAATAAATCAATGGTGCGAAATGTGGCAGTTGACCCTAAATAACCAAAAGTGCAAGGTCATCCACATGAATGCTAAAAGGAACGTGTTGAACTTCGGTTACACGATAAATCGCTCTAATCTAAAAGCCGTAAATTCAACTAAATACCTTGGTGCTACAATTACGGACAACTTAAATTGGAAGGAACACATAGAAAATGTTGTGGGGAAGGCTAACCAAAGACTGCGTTTTATTGGCAGGACACTTAGAAAATGTAACAGACCTACTAAGGAGACTGCCTACACTACGCTTGTCCGTCCTCTTTTAGAATACTGCTGCGCGGTGTGGGACCCTTACCAGATAGGACTGACGGGGTACATCGAAAAAGTTCAAAGAAAGGCAGCATGTTTTGTATTATCGCGAAATATGGGAGAGAGTGTCAGAGAACTAATATAGGCTTTGGGCTGGAAATCATTAAAAGAAAGGCGTTTTTCGTTGCGACGGAATTCCAATTGTAAGACGTGTAAATTTCTATTGTCTACTGTCAAATCACAATTTATGAAAGATGTTTATATTTTATTAATAGAATTAAGTAGGAATAATTAATATTTGTCATGTTGGAAATAATTGTGGTAGCAGGGAATGTCTGCACCAAAGTACTGTTGGCAAGAGAGACCGTACATTGATATAATTTTAAAAAGGGCGGGAGAGACAGCGTATGGATACATTTTCAGAAACGAGCGGGAAAGACCGCGCATTGATACATTTTGTAATGGTAGCAGGGATTGTCTGCACCAGAAAGCGTTGTTGGCAGGAGAGACCGCACTTTAGCGTTATTAGGATGTCAGTAGTAAGCAAGAAGTGAAGCGAGTCGGTAGCAGGTCTGAAGCGAGTGGTTGAGAGGAGCTGTGTGCCTGCCAGCCACCAGCTATGATTTACAAGAGATTATAAACGGATGTACAGAGACATCAGCTAACTATTATCATAAGAGGAACTAATATTATTGAATTATTTTCTTTGCGAAACTCAAGACTACTGAAGGTATGTTTGCGCAATGCTAGTTGTAAGATTATTGTAAAACGTAAGTCTCATTTGAACGTTTGTAAAATCATTTCATTACCAGCAGTAAATGTTTGAGGAAACGTTTTCAGAATATAATTAATTTTTGCCAGCAATGTTGCATTACTGATTATAATCCATCCCAAAAACCATCAACGTTAAACTTTGCAAAAATTGTATTGTTGTCAAGAAAAAGTGTAACTATGAATTACTTAACTTCAGTGAAATTAATTAAAGAATAACGTCAGCTTTGCTATTAAAGAATAACGTCAGCTTTCGTAATAAATACAGCCACTTATTATGACAGCCCACCAGCAGTTCAAAAATGGTTCAAATGGCTCTGAGCACTATGGGACTTGACATCTGTGGTCATCAGTCCCCTAGAACTAAGAACTACTTAAACCTAACTAACCTAAGGACATCACAAACATCCATGCCCAAGGCAGGATTCGAACCTGCGACCGTAACAGTCGCGCGGTTCCGGACTGAGCGCCTAGAACCGCTAGACCACCGCAGCCGGCCATCAGCAGTTAATAGTATATAGTAAACCAGAGTAAGTATATTCATGTCGCAGTTCGATGTAGCAGTCAGATGGCAATCCAGTAACAGTAAAAAAGGTATGGAACATTTTTGGGTTATTGTAGATAATGACTGAGGGCCACGACGACGACACATTGTATGTTTCGTCGAAATAATCAGAAAATCACTTTTAATAAGCAGCAAATAAATTTGTATGCGAAGACTGAGAAAGAGAATAAATTTCAAAGGGAAGATTTCATTTGCTATTATTAAGCAAGAGATAGAAATCCTAACGAAAGGTTTCATATGTTATTGTAGAAGGGAACAAAATAGAAAGAGGAGACGGGAAAGTTTCACAATCACCAACTTTCTCTCACCGACCTACATAGGGAGGAACGATCACCACAATAAAATAAGGGAAATCAGAGCTCGTGCCGGCCGCCCTGGCCTAGCGGTTCTAGGCGCTTCAGTCCGGAACCACGCGGCTGCTACGGTCGCAGGTTCGAATCCTGCCTCGGGCATGGATGTGTGTGATGTGCTTAGGTTAGTTAAGTTTAAGTAGTTCTAAGTCTACGGGGCTGATAACCTCAGATGTTAAGTCCCATAGTGCTTAGAGCCATTTGAACCATTTATTTGAGAGCTCGTACGGAAAGATTAGGTGTTCATTCTTTCCGCGCGCTATACGAGATTGGAATACTAGAGATTCGATGAGGTTCGATGAACCCTCTGCCAGGCACTTAAATGTGATTTGTAGAGTAGCCATGTAGATGTAGATGTACCATAGCTGCTTCTGGGATCCGAGAGATCCACAGAACAAACGCCGAAGGTAAAGCAATATGATTGGTAGAAAACTGCCGAAGTACTCAGAGGTCCTACTGGAGACGTGTGAAAAACGGTAAACTCATTACATGCTTTCATCAAGAGGAAACGACATGAATAAGAGCAAACTTTGTAGTTATTATTATTAAAAAGATAAACCTCAATATATTTCCTTGAAAGTATATCCCCATCATGCTGATTAAAGTTAAAAATATACGAAAGACCCGACGATTATTGTTGCTTACGTTCATGGTACCTGTAATTAGATGGCTGACCTATCACTGTTGCGTTGGAGATTTTTGATAATAAAGAAAAATATGTGTAAGGTAGTATGTATGTTTCACATTTATTTGATCATATTTTATTGACATTACCGTTCTTACAGATGGGGTGCTCAAAAGCGTCGATTTAAGGGTGTTGCTGCAGCAAATATGCATAGTAGCGTGACTCCAATGCAGGTATATAAGCACCGAAATGTAGGCAAGGGACTAGTGTGACATTCTACATCTATATCTACATTTATATTCCCCAAGCCACCCAACGGTGTGTGGCGGATGGCACTTTACGTGCCACTGTCATTAACTCCCTTTCCTGTTCCAGTCGCGTATGGTTCGCGGGAAGAACGACTGCCGAAAAGCCTCCGCGCGCTCGAATCTCTCTAATTTTACATTCGTGATCTCCACGGGAGGTATAAGTAGGGGGAAGCAATATATTCGATACCTCATCCAGAAACGCACCCTCTCGAAACCTGGACAGCAAGCTACACCGCGATGCAGAGCGCCTCTCTTGCAGAGTCTGCCACTTGAGTTTGCTAAACATCTCCGTAACGCTATCACGCTTACCAAATAACCCTGTGACGAAACACGCAGCTCTTCTTTGGATCTTCTCTATCTCCTCTGTCAACCCGACCCGGTAAGTATCGCACACTGATGAGCAATACTCAAGTATAGGTCGAACGAGTGTTTTGTAAGCCACCTCCTTTGTTGATGGACTACATTTTCTAAGGACTCTCCCAATGAATCTCAACCTGCCACCTGCCTTACCAACAATTAATTTTATATGATCATTCCACTTCAAATCGTTCCGCACGCATACTCCCAGATATTTTACAGAAGTAACTGCTACCAGTGTTTGTTCCGCTACCATATAATCATACAATAAAGGATCCTTCTTTCTATGTATTCGCAATACATTACATTTGTCTGTGTTAAGGGTCAGTTGCCACTCACTGCACCAAGTGCCTATCCGCTGCAGATCTTCCTGCATTTCGCTGCAATTTTCTAATGCTGCAACTTCTCTGTATACTACAGCATCATACGCGAAAAGCAGCATGGAACTTCCGACACTATCTACTAGGTCATTTATATATATTGTGAAAAGCAATGGTCCCATAACACTCCCCTGTGACACGCCAGAGGTTACTTTAACGTCTGTAGATGGTTCAAATGGCTCTGAGCACTATGGGACTCAACTGCTGTGGTTATCAGTCCCCTAGAACTTAGAACTACTTAAACCTAACTAACCTAAGGACATCACACACATCCATGCCCGAGGCAGGATTCGAACCTGCGACCGTAGCAGTCGCACGGTTCCGGACTGCGCGCCTAGAACCGCGAGACCACCGCGGCCGGCTAAACGTCTGTAGACGTCTCTCGATTGAGAACAACATGATGTGTTCTGTTTGCTAAAAACTCTTCAATCCAGCCACACAGCGGGTCTGATATTCCGTAGGCTCTTACTCTGTTTATCAGGCGACAGTGCGGAACTGTATCGAACGCCTTCCGGAAGTCAAGGAAAATGGCATCTACCTGGGAACCTGTATCTAATATTTTCTGGGTCTCATGAACAAATAAAGCGAGTTGGGTCTCACACGATCGCTGTTTCCGGAATCCATGTTGATTCCTACAGTGTAGATTCTGGGTTTCCAGAAATGACATGATACGCGAGCAAAAAACATGTTCTAAAATTCTACAACAGATCGATGTCTTTTCGACGTGCATACGGCAAATGCGGAAACGTGAACTATGGCGATGTTATTACCAAATGTGTCCAAACAGGAATAACGTGCTGTTATTCTTTTCTTGGCTGCCGAAGGATCGACACCTGTAAACATCCATCGGAAAATGAAGAATCTGTATGGAGCAGCATGTCATTCGAAGATCTCCATTGCGCAATGGTGCGTCAAGTTCCACCACCCTGTTCTTTGATTACTGGCGCCCATTGTTTATTGATTTCAAGGAACTTGGTGTCTCCATCCAAGAGACGGTACTGCGGGACGCTAGAGAAGTTACGTCGTGCAATTAAGGCGAAACGTCCGGGAAAACTGTGACAAGGTGTGTTGCTGCTTCATGGTAACGCACGTCTCCACATCGCAAATGTCGTGATACACCACCTGAAGTGGTATACACTTGTCCTGACGTCTTCACATGCGATTATCACAGCCGGCCCTGGTGGCCGAGAGGTTCTAGGCGCTTCAGTTTGGAACCGCGCGACCGCTACGGTCGCAATTCGTATCCTGCCTCGGTCATGGATGTGTGTGATGTCCTTAGGTTAGTTAGGTTTAGGTAGTTCTAAGTTCTAGGGAACTGATGACCCCAGTGCTCAGAGCCATTTCAACCATATTTTAGATTATCACTACTTGGGTCCATTAAAAAAGAACTTGAAAGGTCGCGACTCCTATCGGATGAGCGTATACAGCAGGCATTTACGGATTTCTTCACGCAGCAGGACGCGGTGATTTACCAAAGGAGTATCGTCAAGCTGGTGCGTCGATGGGATAATTGCTCAATGTTCATGGCAATTTTGCTTGACTGGCTTACCGATTCTGGACAATACGGCCTTCGAACGGAAAATTTTTGATCGCCCCTTATACATTATTCAGTAAAATCCTTGAAGTGCTTTACGTATGTTACTTCAGACATCAGAAAATATCTGAGACGTAGCATCTACTGAAAACCGAAACAAGCACTATGTAGATGTCTCCAGTTGCCAATAACCAGAGTTTAAATGCTAGCCTTTCTTCAGCTTATGTTGGTCGTCGGTAATCAGTGTTCTGCTTTTAAATTCCCTCCTCGCTTTTAATGAGGAGTCAGCGAAAATCGTCCACTGAGATACGTGCAAAGTTTTGGAGCAATGCTAAGGAGAGCTTGAGATGCAAATCTGTATTAAGTGAGCTACCTCCAAGTACCTTTACGTACTAATTCAGACACATAAATCCTTCCCTTCCTACACAATTTTGCTTGTTGTTGTTGTTGTTGTCGTGGCCTTCAGTCCAGAGACTGGTTTGATGCAGCTCTCCATGCTAATCTATCCTGTGCAAGCTTCTTCATCTCCCAGTACCTTCTGCAAACTACATCCTTCTAAATCTGCTTAGTGTATATATCTCTTGGTCTCCCTCTACGATTTTCACCCTCCACGCTGCCCTCCAGTACTAAATTGGTGATCCCTTGATGCCTCAGAACATGTCCTACCAACCGATCCCTTCTTCTAGCCAAGTTGCGCCACAAACTCCTCTTCTCTCCAATTCTATTCAATACCTCCTCATTGGTTATGTGACCTACCCATCTAATCTTCAGCATTCTCCTGTAGCACCACATTTCGAAAGCTTCTATTCTCTTCTTATCCAAACTATTTATCGTCCATGTTTCACTTCCATACATGGCTACACTCCACAGAAATACTTTCAGAAACGACTTCCTGACACTTAAATCTATACTCGATGTTAACAAATTTCTCTTCTTCGGAAAAGCTTTCCTCGCCATTGCCAGTCTGTATTTTATATCCTCTCTACTTCGACCATCATCAGTTATTTTGGTCTCCAAATAGCAAAACTGTTTTACTACTTTAAGCGTCTCATTTCCTAATCTAATTCCCTCAGCATCACCCGAATTAATTCGACTACATTCCATTATCCTCGTTTTGCTTTTGTTGATGTTCATCTTATATCCTCCTTCCAAGACACTGTCCATTCCGTTCAACTGCTCTTCCAAGTCCTCTGCTGTCTCTGACAGAATTACAATGTCACAATTTTGCTTATTTCGTCAAAAACCGTGCGCTCATCGTGCAAAATAATGCTATCTGAGTATAACAGAATTTTGCATCGTAGCTCAAGCTACATGATGTTGTATCCTATGTGCCGATTATCAGCGCCAAAATACAATAACGCAGAATTCATAGTCTATGTTCGTCATCTCCTGTTCTCTTCCATTTCCCTCTACTGTAAACGCTTGTTGACAGAGACAAGCGAATGGTAGTGAATACTGTCGATTTATCTGTGAAAGCGCATTCGCTTGTATTCCCTTCCAGTCCCTTCGGTGTAAACGGGGCTTAACGCTCCATTCTAAATACGTGCGGAGAAAGCATTACTTATAAAATGTTTCAGCCACTGCGCAAGGTGCTGCAGAGCTACAATATCGAACGCAGCTTCCAGGCTAGTGGGCGAAAGTTTACACCGCTGAGACTAAGGAGCGGACGAAAGAGGGGCACCGGAAGCCGATGAATTTACGGCGGGCAAACGCGGCAGGTGGAGTGCGCGCGCTGGAGGCCCAATAGATTTATTTTTCCTCCGAATGAGGGCCATCGTCCACTGTTAACCGCTCTCCACGGTCTACTGGGTAAACGTCCAGCCAAGTGGAAACACAACGGCTCCATTTCCTGTACCCACTGTGGAGAAAGTACGTATATCGCTAGTTACAAGGCCACAACCTACGGGCCCGCGCCACAAACACTTAAAATAAGAAAAATAAGTTTGAATACTGTTGTGCGGGTCCCATTATAGTCTTAAAAGATGAGGAGTTCCGCTGCATAAATCTACACAAGTCTGCACTGGACAGATGATATGAGAAATGCTGTGAATAGCGTGCACCTCTCAATATCGCTTTCCTTCGCGTCAACTTTGCAGTTCCACTTGATACAATGTGTGGCGCTTCAGTTTGGAAAAATACCGGCAAGAGTTTAAAGGAATAGTTAAGGAAATTTCGGCATTTCTAAATGAGTTAAATTTTGCGAAAAGCCAATTTATTCCGTCCTTATTTCGTGGAAACCAACGCCTATGAAATGTCGAAGGTGTTTTCTTAATATCGAGACCATGTGTGTGCTGAGACGCCCACCGGACACACTGCGTGCAACCGGCCGGAGTGATCGAGCGGTTCTAGGCCCTTCAGTCTGGAACCGCGCGACCGCTACGGTCGCAGGTTCGAATCCTGCCTCGCGCATGGATGAGTGTGATGTCCTTAGTTTAGTTAGGTTTAAATAGTTCTAAGTGTAGGGGACTGATGACCTCAGATGTTAAGTCCCATAGTGCTCAGAGCCACTGGAACCATTTGGACACACTGCGCACAGGGAAAACACAGTCGGGCTACAGAGGAGCGTTTAGTACTTCTTCTCGGCTTCAAATGGTTCAAATGGCTCTGAGCACTATGGAATTAACTTCTGAGGTCACCAGTCCCCTATAACTTAGAACTACTTAAACCTAACTACCCTAAGGACATCACACTCATCCATGCCCGAGGCAGGATTCGAAACTACGACCGTAGCGGTCGCGCGGTTCCAGACTGAAGCGCCTAGAACCGCTCGGCCACTGCGGCCGGCCTTCTCGGCTTCTTTGGCAGCAGCGTGGCCTGCATATTGGGCAGGACAACATCCTGTAACCTTTAATCACAACCATAACTGGAGAAAGGTCATTTTCAAAATTAAAGTTGTTCAAAAACAGACTTCCAGTCTCCATACTGAAAGCGATATTTTAAGTCTTGCTTGACACACTTCTGTGGAGTGATGTGCTTGACACGCTCGGGTGGATGACACCCTTGAGAACAACTGTCACAACAAACAATCAATACATTTTTACCTGACAAGTTTTATAACTTCGCAAAAGGCTATTTTTTGAAGTTATGTGGGTCACAAAACCACAAAATAAGGTTAAAAAATTCAAATATCGGAGAAGTTGAAAAACATTACTGTTTTTTTTAAACCACAGCTTTTTATATTTTCATATAAGTTACTAAAAATTTATCTGGTGTATTGCTGAACTATCTAAAAAAAGATCTTTCTTCTGGAAAATAAGGGGGAGGAATATCATGAAAAAGTGAAAATTCTGTTACTATCAAAATAAGCAAAGTTTTTAATTTTTAAACATAATGTTAACACGATTTCGATTAAAAGAGAAGGAGAAACATGTTCACAATAATTTTCGTTTGATGAATTTTGGAGCGTATATTTCACTCACTACGTACATTTTAAGAACTATCTGACGTACCTGTTTTTCGAGAAGGAACTGTCGAATACCACACAAAATCATTTTTGCCTCTCAACTTGGCCTATGGGCGTCCTCCAGCACGAGAAGTTCAAACTAGTGTTCTCCATTTCAAAATCGTCATCTGCATCCTATTTCTCTCCTGCAAAATCTTCTCCTCCTCCCTAAATACTGTCCTCGTCGCCTTGTTCAAAAAACTCTTCACGATTTTCGTCCACTTCAAACAACTGCTCGCATATACGTCGAGTTCGCAGATTAAACTCCGTCTAAGTATTTGAATTCTGAAATACAAGCGTGCCAATTGGAGTCCGTTCAAGGAAACACTTAATAGTCGTATTCCAGATACTCACGAACTTAACAACACACAACAATCTGACGAGACGGTGTCCAAGACGCAAAGCCTAACCCCATTCCACATACAACACCTCAACAACATTCGACGGCCGTGCCCCAGGAAATCCTGGGCCTTATCTCAATGAGGAACCTCCTCAGGAGATATTGGCCTCGTACCAGGCGTCCGTTCTCTAAACTGCACGTTAACAGACTCCAGGGTCTAATCCGGGAGAAAATACAAACATTTAGAAATGAACAGTGGGGGAAAAAACTATTAGGACTGGATGTCACACGTCCTGGCGTGCGGAAACGAGCCAGACACGTCACCAGGGAGAAACACTACATTCCTACTCTATAAGGCCCAGACGGCTCTGCGTACTCCACGAAGGATAAAGCAGACCTTATGGTCACAACACTTGCAGCGTCTGTCATGCCGAATCTGGTTCCATCGGACCCAGTATTCACACTTGAAATGGACAAGGAGGTTACACGACTTGTAGTTCAGCCCACGCGCAACGAGATCAGACGTACTAGCACAAACGAAATAACATGGATTATCAAGCATTCCAATGCTAGGAAAGCCCCTGGTCCCGATAGCATTCAAAACCATGCCCTCCAGGACTTCACAGATAGAGCCGTAGTATACCTCACACACATAACGAATGTCTTCTTACAACAGGAACACTTCCCTCACTTTTGGAAGGCGGTTAAGGTCCCGATGTTCAGGAAGCCAGGGAAACACCACTTTCTCCTAAAAAATTACCGACCCATCAGTCTGCTGTGCTCGCTCAGCAAGATTGTCGAGAAGGTAATACTAGAACGATCACTAGACACTGCATCGCAAACGACACCCTGACACCGGAACAGTTCGGCTTTAGGAATCACCACTCAACAACACAACTACTCTTCCGCGTAGTTGTACATATAACACACGGCTACAACACGAACAAAGCCACATGGGCTGTGCTCCTGGACATTGATAAGGCCTTCGACTGTCTCTGGCACAACGCCCTCATACCCAAATTAAGCGATGCTGGTTTTTCCGATTGGCTCGTACGTCTCATACACTCATATCTCACCAACAGATATACTGATGTACAGGGCAAAAAATCGACACAACACGGTTTTCAAGCAGGAATACCCCAGGGAAGCATACTGGAGCCCATATTGTTCATCCTCTACATTAACGATCTCCCAAAAAAATAAAACACGACGTTAGCCATCCAAGCGGATGACACATTTGCAAGAAAGGAAAGCGTCGGACATAAATTCACGATTACAGACGGCACTCAGAACTGACGAGTCTTGGTTCGAAATATGGCGTATTAAATGGTTCAAAAAGGGTTCAAATGGCTCTGAGCACTATGGGACTTAACTGCTGTGGTCATCAAAAAAATAGTTCAAATGGCTCTGAGCACTATGGGACTTAACTGCTGTGGTCATTAGTCCCCTAGAACTTAGAACTATTTAAACCTAACTAACCTAAGGACATCACACACATCCATGCCCGAGGCAGGATTCGAACCTGCGACCGTAGCGGCCGCGCGGTTCCAGATTGTCACGCCTAGAACCGCTCGGCCACTTCGGCCGGCGGCGTATTAAAGTAAACGTCGACAAGTGCGAAGGAGTTCTGTCCACACGTAGACCGAAACTACTGCGCAAACATCAATACTGTAAATAGGTAACACTACATGCACGTCCAGTATGTTTGCAAGAGAAAGTTAAGTACCTCGGTGTCTGGCTGGATCGTGAATTTACATGGGGAGACCACACAGAATACGTTGCCAATAGAGCGCACGTGAGGCTCAAACAACTCTACCCATTGCTCAACTGGGAAAGTACACTGAACAGGAGAGTATCGAGGTCGATATACATGACACTGATCAGACCTCTGATGACGTACGCAGCTCCCGTCTGGGGATATGCTGCTCCTAGATGCCTGCGCCGCCTGGAAATCACAAAGAACAAAGTGCTACGTATCATTAGCAACGCTCCACGCTACACTCGCACTGTGGATCTTCACAATGAATAGCGCCTTCAAACTCTCAAGGAAGTATTCATAAAGCTCGACGCACGACTATACAGGAGCTCGAGACACTCGAACAATCCTTTCATTCTTACTCTGGGAAACTATGATTACAACCATAGGTAGAAGCATAAGCGACCAAAGACACAGCTAGCTAGGGCCTAACCACCCATGGCGAGCTAACATATACTCACAAGCGACAACATCGGCGAGCCCCTGCATGTCAGCGATACTGATTGGACAGCTAGCTGTTATCACTCTCGACCAACAGGCAACAGCAGGAAAGCCGATGAACTCGCACACTAACGCATAAACAAACCGCCTACACTATCCTACACTGTGGATCCGGAATATGACCTATCGGACACTAACCGATGATGAACAGGTATGCTGACGCTGGCTGCAGGGTGACTACGCCTCGCAGCGTCAAAGGTATCCCCCTGCATGATACCCACTACTAACTTACCGAATCCTTGTATGATCTGTTGCAGAGAGCAAGCAGTCCGCTACTGCTCTTACTACCCGACACGACTGTTGCAGAGATTTTTTCCCCTTCGCACTTGCCTTGACACTTTTTCCCCTGCCCTTCAAACCGCTAGCATTCGTTTAATTTTCGACCCAATCTATCTCCAGATGAACGCGCATTAATAATCATGGCCAGACGTACGCAAACATCGCAGTACCCACATTCTGCGATGACCTCAATTAGTGAACACTAACCACCATGCAGAGAAGACAGTAGGCCTTTGGTGTTGGTCATCATGCCGGTCTGGGCCTGGAGGGGCTCCACCCTGTATGTAAAAGTCACTGCGGGCAGAAGTCTTGGGTGGAGTGAGTCTGGCTACGTGACTGGCACACAAACTATTCGGATCGTAGGAAATCAGGTTGGCGCTGCAAACACAAAGTAACACAACACTAAATGGACCAATACTGTTCGCAACACACATACACGATTCATCAGATAGGATCAAAGCGTGTTAGTCCTCAACACGGCAGCTGCTACGCTGTTTTTGTACGTCGCACGAAGAAAACGTGTTTGTGCCACGCTTATTAACGATGAGAACTGGAGCAACAACAAGCAAAATAGAAAGGCATCTGCGACGTCAGGACTGCAGTCGATGTTTTTATCGATCTGCTAATTGAAGATTTAATTATGCGTTACGCCAGTTGAAAATGAGCGGAAGCTCGAAACGCGTATTGGTATAAAAAGTGGCTGGTTACTGTATTCGTGAAAGTAACTTAAGACGCAACAACAGAGTTCAACAGCAAGTAACTTGGATAAATCAGTATCAGATTGTTTGCTGACAACGCTGTTAGTTGCAGTAGAAAATCGCCGTTGGAGAATCGTGAGTAGTATACAGAACGATTCGGACAAAACTGCCACAACAGATATTACATTGTAGCTCTTTTTGTAGATCAATGCAAAATGATGCCCACGATAAACAAGGAAACCGGATATTATCCTATTAAAATATTAGTGATAAAAATCTAGACAAAAGTTTTTTATTCCATTTATTGATCACAATATCAATTCTTTAGACGATGACCGGTTTCAGTCCGTAATGACTATCCTCAGATCTTTTTTACACTATGTCCTAAAGTGTTAAGGCCATAATGGCATGGTAAATAAAAAAAATTATATAGTCCGGCTATACGTTCCATGAATAGGTAGAAAAAAATGAAACTGAGTAGCCGGCAGGTGTGGCCGTGCGGTTAAAGGCGCTTCAGTCTGGAACCGCGTGACCGCTACGGTCGCAGGTTCGAATCCTGCCTCGGGCATGGATGTGTGTGATGTCCTTAGGTTAGTTAGGTTTAATTAGTTCTAAGTTCTAGGCGACTGATGACCTCAGAAGTTGAGTCGCATAGTGCTCAGAGCCATTTGAACCATTTGAAACTGAGTACTAGACGGTTCGTTACTTAATTGCAAATGTAAATCGAAAGCTTCTTTACTTGTTGTTGTTGTGGTGGTATTCAGTCCAGAGACTGGTTTGATGCAGCTCTCCATGCTAATCTATCCTGTGCAAGCTTCTTGATCTCCCGGTACTTACTGCAACCTACATCCTTCTGAATCTGTTTGGTGTATTCATCTCTTGGTCTCCCTCTACGATTTTTACCCTCCACGCTGCCCTCCAATGCTAAATTTGTGATCCCTTGATGCCTCAGAACATGTTCTACCAACTGGTCCCTTCTTCTTGTCAAGTTGTGCCACAAACTCCTCGTCTCCCCAATTCTATTCAATATCTCCTCATTAGTTATGTGATCTGCCCATCTAAGCTTCAGCATTCTTCTGTAGCACCACATTTCGAAAGCTTCTAATCTCTTCTTGTCCAAACTATTTATCGTCCATGTTTCACTTCCATACATGGCTACTCCATACAAATACTTTCAGAAACGACTTCCTGACACTTAAATCTATACTCGATGTTAACAAATTTCTCTTCTTCAGAAACGCTTTCCTTGCCATTGCCAGTCTACATTTTATATCTTCTCTACTTCGACCATCATCAGTTATTTTGGTCCCCCGATAGCAAAACTCTTTTACTACTTTAAGTGCCTCATTTCCTAATCTAATTCCCTTAGCGTCACCCGATTTAATTCGATTACATTATATTGCTTTTGTTCATGTTCATCTTATATCCTCCTTTCAAGACACTGTCCATTTTGTTCAACTGCTCTTCCAAGTCCTTTGCTGTCTCTGACAGAATTACAGTATCATCGGCGAACCTCAGAGTTTTTATTTCTCCTCCATGGATTTTAATTCCTACTCCGAATTTTTCTTTTTTTTCCTTTACTGCTTGCTCAATATACAGATTGAATGACATCGGGGAGAGGCTACAACCCTGTCTCACTCCCTTCCCAACCGCTGCTTCCCTTTCATGCCCCTCGACTCTTATAACTGCCATCTGGTTTCTGTACAAACTGTAAATAGCCTTTCGCTCCCTGTATTTTATCCCTGCCACCTTTAGAATTTGAAAGAGAGTATTCCAGCCAACATTGTCAAAAGCTTTCTCTAAGTCCACAAATGCTAGAAACGTAGGTTTGCCTTTCCTTAATCTTTCTTCTAAGATAAGTCGTAGGGTCAGTATTGCCTCACGTGTTCCAACATTTCTACGGAATCCAAACTGATCTTCCCCGAGGTCGGCTTCTACCAGTTTTTCCATTCGCCTGTAAAGAATTCGCGTTAGTATTTTGCAGTTGTGACTTATTAAACTGATAGTTCGGTAATTTTCACATCTGTCAACACCTGCATTCTTTGGGATTGGAATTATGATACTCTTCTTGAAGTCTGAGGGAATTTCGCCTGTCTCATACATCTTGCTCTCCAGACGGTAGAGTTTTGTCAGGACTGGCTCTCTCAAGGTCGTCAGTAGTTTCAGTGGAATGTTGTCTACTCCCGGGGCCTTGTTTCGACTCAGGTCTTTCAGTGCTCTATCAAATTCTTCACGCACTATCGTATCTCCCATTTCATCTTCATCTACATCCTCTTCCATTTCCATAATATTGTCCTCAATTACATCGCCCTTGTATAGACCCTCTATACACTCCTTCCAAGTCTCTGCTTTTCCTTCTTTGCTTAGAACTCGTTTTCCATCTAAGATCTTGATATTCATACAGTTGGTTCTCTTTTCTCCAAAGGTCTCTTTAATTTTCCTGTATGCTGCATGTATCTTACCCCTAGTGAGATATGCCTCCACATCCTTATATTTGTCCTCTAGCCGCCAGCCGGAGTGGCCGTGCGGTTCTAGGCGCTGCAGTCTGAAACCGAGCGACCGCTACGGTCGCAGGTTCGAATCCTGCCTCGGGCATGGATGTGTGTGATGTCCTTAGGTTAGTTAGGTTTAATTAGTTCTAAGTTCTAAGCGACTGATGACCTCAGCAGTTAAGTCGCATAGTGCTCAGAGCCATTTGAACCATTTTTTGTCCTCTAGCCATCCCTGCTTAGCCATTTTGCACTTCCTGTCGATCTCATTTTTGAGACGTTTGTATTCCTTTTTGCCTTTTTCGTTTACTGCGTTTTTATATTTTCTCCTTTCATCAATAAAATTTAATATTTCTTCTGTTACCCAAGGATTTCTACTAGCCCTCGTCCTTTTACCTACTTGATCCTCTGCTGCCTTCACTACTTCATCCCTCAGAGCTACCCATTCTTCTTCTACTGTATTTCTTTCGCCCATTCCCCGAAACTCTGTACAACCTCTGGTTTAGTCAGTTTATCCAGGTCCCATCTCCTTAAATTCCCACCTTTTTGCAGTTTCTTCATTTTTAATCTACAGTTCACAACCAGTAGATTGTGTTCAGAGTCCACATCTGCCCCTGGAAATGTCTTACAATTTAAAACCTGGTTCCTAAATCTCTGTCTTACCATTATATAATCTATCTGAAATCTGTCAGTATCTCCAGGCTTCTTCCATGTATACAACCTTCTTTTATGATTCTTGAACCAAGTGTTAGCTATGATTAAGTTATGCTCTGTGCAAAATTCTACCAGACGGCTTCCTCTTTCATTTCTTACCCCCAATCCATATTCACCTACTATGTTTCCTTGTCTCCCTTTTTCTACTCTTGAATCTCAGTCATCCATGACTATTAAATTTTCGTCTCCCTTCACTACCTGAATAATTCCTTTTATCTCATCATATATTTCATCAATTCCTTCATCATCTGCAGAGCTAGTTGGCATATAAACTTGTACTACTGTAGTAGGCATGGGCTTCGTGTCTATCTTGGCCACAATAATGCGTATACTCTGCTGTTTGTAGTACCTTACCCGCACTCCTATTTTTTTTACTCATTATTAAACCTACTCCTGCATTACCCCTATTTGATTTTGTATTTATAACCCTGTATTCACCTGACCAAAAGTCTTGTTCCTCCTGCCACCGAACTTCACTAATTCCCACTATATCTAACTTTAACCTATCCATTTCCTTTTTTAAGTTTTCTAACCTATCTGCCCGATTAAGGGATCTGACATTCCATGCTCCGATCCGTAGAACGCCAGTTTTCTTTCTCCTGATAACGATGTCCTCTTGAGTAGTCCCCGCCCGGATATCCGAATGGGGGACTATTTTACCTCCGGATGATTTTACCCAAGAGGACGCCATCATCATTTAACCATACAGTAAAGCTGCATGCCCTCGGGAAAAATTACGGCTGTAGTTTCCACTTGCTTTCAGCCGTTCGCAGTACCAGCACAGCAAGGCCGTTTTGGTTAGTGTTACAAGGCCAGATCAGTCAATCATCCAGACCGTTGCCCCTGCAACTACTGAAAAGGCTGCTGCCCCTCTTCAGCAACCACACGTTTGTCTGGCCGCTCAACAGATACCACCCCTCCGTTGTGGTTGCACCTACGGTAGGGCCATCTGTATCGCTGAGGCACGCAAGCCTCCCCACCAACGGCAAGGTCCATGGTTCATGGGGGGGCTTCTTTACTTAGCAAGTCTTTATGTTTATACGATTCACGTAATTTGGCCCTAACCCAGTTCCTCTCACTTTTGGCTTTGATTACCAAGGCGAGGGCTGACCGTTGTTTAATGTTCACTTTCGCATAATTCGGTGTGACACCTGCTGCAAGACACCGCTTATTGAATCTAATATTCATTACCTCAGTACTGATTTTCTGCACAGTTTACAGAGCCTTTTGACTCTGTCGTAAGCCAGATATGGCACTAGTTTCACCAACTGCGACATAGCCGCGTATACAAACAGTGATCCAATACTGTCAAATGTTTTTTATTCCAGTCTTTGATCACAGTATCAATTCTTTTGACGATGACCGGTTTCAGTCCGTAATGACCGTCCTCAGATCTTTTTTACACCATGTCCTAAAGTGTTAAAGTCATAATGGTATCGTCAGTAAGTAAAATTATATAGCGCCGAAAAATAATGCCTCCATATTTTATATTCTGTTCTCAATATCTATTGAGGTATTACACCTCATACATATTACTCAGTCGATTTTCCCGCCTTGCAGAAGCAAGTTGCAACCCTCTGCCGCTAGAGGGCTCCGAATTGTAGCGTGTAACATGGTGGTGTGTAACGTAACTATGTCGGCGCGTTAGAAACAGCGCATTGTAATAGAGTTTGTAACCACAGATAACATACCACAATTGACAGCCATAGAAGAATGAAAGCTGTGTACGGTGCTGACCGTATCGACGTCAGTAATGTTTGACATTGGGTCGTTCGTGTTCGCAATGGAGGAAACACTGGTACTAACCTCAACTTGCCCCCACCCGATTTTGATCTATTTTGAAAACTCAAAAAGCACCTTCGTGGGCTTCACTTTGTTAGTGCCGTAATGGTGCAAGTAGAGGTGAGATTCTGATTCCGTCGTCATTCTACAGTGACGGTATCAACAAACTGGTCACCCGTTGTTAGAAATGTGTTCGTCACCAGGGAGACTACGCTGAGAAATAAATATGTATACATGAATTACAAGGAAGTAGAGTGTTAATAAAGTCTGTTTTATTTAAAAGCTTTAAGTTTTTTCACATAAAAATTTCGGAGGCATTACTTTTGAGCACGCCATCGTAATACGGAAGGTGAATGGAAGACATAAATGTCTTGGGAGGGTTCTGTGAAAAATGCAGTGCATTTCTACAGGAAATCGCATACAAAACGCTAGTCCGACTAATTATAGGGAATTTTTTCATCGTTTGGAAATTGGAATCCCTATGAAATAGACATAATATCTTGTGAAGTCACGATCATTCCTAACAGTAACTCCACCTATAAATTCCTCATAATATGTCAATCAAAGAGTGTTATTTTACCCCTGTGCTATAAAGTTATACGAAACTGAGGTGACTGATATGCAGTCTCACTTGAGAGGTGACCACTTAGAGTTACAGTAGAGAGGATTACGATTCATTAGTTCCCTTGACGTTCCAATTAGAAGTAGCTTGTGAATTCATGTCGGGAACCCCTGCTTGGCTGTGAGGCCGTGGATTCCCAGGGCTCAGGTAGGGAGCGGCAGTCGGGACGGACAAACCCAGCGCCACTGGACACAATGCGCGCCCGGAAAGATTAGCGGGACCACTCCGGTCCGAAATAAAGCCCGCTTCCCTAGTTTACTGTGAGGAAATGCCCAAGCCGGAAGAATATCAGACGTATTCACCTGACGCCTCTTGAGAGATCAGGTTGCTCCCAAAACAGAGGATTTTTCCACTTTTAGCCAAGTGAACAGGAAACCAGAATCTGGGGATGTTTCCCACTCGAAATACAAGCTTCCCGTTCGTTAACAGCAACAAACTGTCGAGCAGAGAGCGACGGAAATCGTCAGAGGGAGATGGAAAGTGCCTGTAACCAAGAGGGCTGGTCATAGGGAGGAAAGTAAATGTTAGAACTTGAGAAACGAACCCCGCCACTGGCTGGAGACAGAGAAGTGGGAGTCGAGAGGAAATTTCCGTCCCCTGAAAAACTAGTGGCTAACCACAATAAGCAAAAGTATAGCAAGGAGACGCTTGTAAAAGTAAAAATTCTGATTCGCTAAAGTCCACCCGACATAACTTGAGAGGCAGCTCGTCCCCATAAACCGAACCGAAAAATTATATCTCATAGCTTCGGAAAAGACACATGTTGCTGCCGGCCGGAGTGGCCGAGCGGTTGTAGGCGCTACAGTCTGGAACTACGCGACCGCTACGGTCGCAGGTTGGAATCCTGCCTCGTGCATGGATGTGTGTGATGTCCTTAGGTTAGTTAGGTTTAAGTATTCTAAGTCTAGGGGACTCATGACCTCAGAAGTTAAGTCCCATAGTGCTCAGAGCCATTTGAACCATTTTGAACACTTGTTGCTGACGTCGAGTATAACTGTTGTTGCTGACCTCGTCAGAGAAGCGCCGCTCCGCGACACCAGCCCTAGCTGTCTGCTGCCGTGATCCACTGCAGCCCTCGCGAGATTTTAAGTTCACACCAGGCGGTGTATTGGTTCAAATGGCTCTAAGCACTATGGGACTCAACTGCTGAGGTCATAAGTCCCCTAGAACTTAGAACTACTTAAACCTAACTAACCTAAGGACAACACACACATCCATGCCCGAGGCAGGATTCGAACCTGCGAACGTAGCGGTCGCGCGGTTCCAGACTGTAGCGCCAGAACCGCTCGGCCACCAGCGGCCGGCCAGGCGGTGTATTACTTAGCAGCTTGCAGCCATCTCACGTTTCAGCATCTCAACAGATAACATGGGGAGAGCGAATCAGCAGCAGTTAGGGCGTAGGGAATTTTACTGGACAAGCAATGTTCAATAAGCTTCACTTATTAAAGCTTAGCATCCAGAATCACGCTACCATTTGTAATGGCTTGATTTCAGCTACAGTGTGTTCGAAGCATTTTCATCTCGGAGTTGTGCATTAGATTCTATTAGTTGCTTCCGACTGTTTGCACAGTCAATCACAGGTGCCCATTTAACTTTACTGTCAGCGTTTTTGAGAGTTTGATTTACTTAAAAGACAGATTGCACTTCGAGAATCTTTAACCCATCAGTGTTAGATTGCGTATCAGAAGCCATTAATTTGAATTTAAGATTAGATTGCGTATTAGGTGCCACGACCCTTATTCCAAGCACATCTGAATACTTCGATAGTAAGATTGTACGTAGTTATGTTTCTGGCTGCAATTAATGCATAAATTCCATTATATATCAACTTAAAACAGTTCTCCCATTCATTTACCTACAGCCACCCGTATAATCTGACAAAGAACGCTGGCACGCTGTTAGGATCATAATACCTCGCTACAGCCCATATGAAAGTGTAAGAAGGTGCTCAGGAAATTTAAATGGGGACCTTTGAAAGAAAACGAAACTCTGTCGGACGAATTTAGAGAACCGTTTTAGAGAAAGAGTCTGAGGCAATTCTGGTATATTGCGTGGGGAAAATGAAAATAAGGTAAGATAGAATTATGCGCGTAGCGTGGCATGTAGCGAGTCGTTTTCTCATCGATTAATGCGCGGATAGACTATGATAGAAAATAGTGAGATGAAGTACCCTCGACCACACACTATAAAGTGGCTCGCAGAGTGAATATGTTAATTTAATGACCAATGTATCGACGAGATGATATTATTAAGCTTATCTCTTTTGTTTTAAGGTATGAGTGCTGACGCTAGTTGTGAGAATACAAAATCTACGTAATGTTATTCAAAATTAACGAGAATAAGTTGTTGTAGTTCCTAGGCTGGGTCGTTTTGATACGTCCAGCGGCGGTCCTCGCATCACACAAATTTGCTTATCTTTGCGTAAAAAGTGTAGTCTCTAAAACAGAAAAGTGTTTGTTGAAGACATAACCTGGAAAACTTTAGAACACAATAGGAATTCGCAGTTGCGCAGTTACGACACTAACACGATTGTTGCACTACCTGACAAATTTCATCATCTACGTCGGGAGACACAATCTAACTCCATCAGCAGCTCATCCACAATCTCGTCCACATTTAGCGAAAGTCGCCGTGGGAGTATCCAGCCAGAAGCACGTCCCAGCCGTAGCATAGGTCAGTAATGCGAGGAGACAAAATGAAGAAGCGGACTTGGGACCCCATGAGAGTCCACGTCCATGGTTAGGGGCGTCCCCTTGTCCGATGGTCCGTTAATATAGGTACCAACAACCCTTCCCATCACTGCATTGAACGCCACCTGGTTTCCCAGTGAAACTTCTGCAGCCTAGTGGTAACAATCTTGACAACATGACGGTGGGCCCACATGTTGCCACGTTTGTTTCGACTACGCTGCATACGTTTCGCTGAGAAGCCATTAAGCATCCTCCATACAATCCTAATCTCTCTCCATGCGACTTCCGTATTTCTGGAGTGTTGAAAAAAGACATTCATGGCTGTCGATTTGCTTCAGTCGAAGAGGCGGAACCATAGTTCCGTAGTGTAGCACCACGACGGTAATTTTCTCTCTTCCAAACTGACTATCGATGCCAGTCCCTCTGTTAATGAACCGCTCGATACCACTCTTTGCCGATATTCGCTTAGTTCTCAGCCCTTTCTATTCCTTTATGCTATAAGATAAATTTGTGAATATTCAGTGTGCTTTTTATAGAAAATTTTGTGCATTCTGAAAACTGGTCAGCCAGGTATTTTTTAATCACAGCTTAAAACGAAAGCAGATAAAAATCTTTATTACTGTCAACACAAATTATATTTTGTAATAATACACGAATTTCTATTTTTCAGAGGTACAAAATTATGTCACAGAAATGAACAATGTAACTTCTTTGAAAAATAGCTTTGACATACCAGAGTCTTTGGTTGTAAGATTATTCCATGCAAGTCAGTCTCTTTTTCTTCCTGGAGGAGTGAGTCTAAAACGTTTGTCTCTGTAGGTAATGTAATTGACTGACCTGTTGAAAGGAATTTCCATTCACATCAATAAACAGTTACATCCAAAACTTAAAAAATGCAATGAAGAAAATACTACTAATTTTAGTAAATAGTTAGATTAAAAACTTAAGATATACAACGAAAACCTTCATACTGATTTCATTAAACCACTGGATTCAATACTTAAAGAAAATACAGAACATACTGCTAATTTTAATGAAAAATTTAAGGCATATGGTGAAAGATTTGATAATATTGAAAGAAAACTTGAAGTTTTTCCGACTTTAAAGTGTGTGTTAAAACTGTAGTTCACAATATTATAGTTAGGAACTGTACTAGTAACGACACCGAAAGTTATTTTGTTGTTGAAAGAGAAACTTCAATAGAAAAAGTCATTGATACCTTAGTTCTGCAATATGAAATTTCAGGCCCTGACAGCGTACTACAGGCAAACAGTGTTAATACTGACATTCTTATGTCAAATGTAGACGTATTTGTTACTCAAAATCTTGAAGTGTTAGAAAAATATAAGAACATAGCTGCAAAGCGTGAGAAGATGGCCGATTATTACATTCAGAAGGTTTAAAAGAAAGTGAGAACAGTTTCATGATGTTTATTCAACCTTCTTATGACAAACTTGTGCTTAATTTAACTGACATTGCAAATTATTATTTTTGTAAATGTTCGAGATTACTGGAAACTCCACTGTGGAGTAGTACATAAAGGATGATCAGAAACAGCCTGAAAAGCTTGTAACGGTGCTGCAGGGTAGGTTGTACTGAGAAATAACTGTTCAGAAAAAAATTCGACACGTTGCACGGTTTCCGACTTAATTGGCATTGAAGTTAGCCAATTAGGTCGTTGCGCACGCAAATTCAGGCAGCCTGCCAGAGACGGTGTTGCCAAAGTATTCTTTGTTTGGTTTCCTCGAACCGAACAAGAGAGCAATACAAAAACTGCTCATTCGATGGTAGCAAGGATCAAACTGGGTACCGTCCGATGGTTTCCCGTTTTATTTATTTATTGTTCTGTTTAAGCTAACCAAAAGAAGAACACGTTTGGCAACGCCGCCTCTAGGAAGCGGCTGCTTGGATTTCAAATGGTTCAAATGGCTCTGAGCACTATGGGACTCAACTGCTGAGGTCATTAGTCCCCTAGAACTTAGAACTAGTTAAACCTAACTAACCTAAGGACATCACAAACATCCATGCCCGAGGCAGGATTCGAACCTGCGACCGTAGCGGTCTTGCGGTTCCAGACTGCAGCGCCTTTAACCGCACGGCCACTTCGGCCGGCCTGCTTGGATTTGCGCGTGCAACTACGTGTTTGGTTAACTTCGGTGCTAATCGGTTAACGGCGCAACGTATCGATTTTTTTTCTTAGCAATTACTTGTAAGAACAAAATACTCTGCAACACCCTTACAAGCTTTTTAGACACTTTCTGACCAGCCTATATAGAGCCGAGGTTGTAGGTGATGTGTTTACTTGTAAAGTTTCAAAGCCGGCCGTAGTGGCCGAGCGGTTCTAGGCGCTACAGTCTGGAACCACGCAACCGCTACGGTCGCAGGTTCGAATCCTGCCTCGGGGATGGATGTGTGTGATGTCCTAAGGTTAGTTAGGTTTAAGTAGTTCTAAGTTCTGGGGGACTGATGACCTCAGAGGTTAAGTCCCATAGTGCTCAGAGCCATTTGAACCATTTCTGAAAGTTTCAAAGAAAAATCTTTGTATGATAATGAAGTCAGTGTCAAAAATATATCGCACCAAATTTTGTATTAACAGGTGAAAGTTTTGTCACTAGCAAACAGATTGTCATTATTTGAAATAGATACAGAAGTCAGTGATGGACAAGTTGTCCTCAAGGGACCATGTATTCTGTTCACAATATGAGTATGAAACACTGGGGGCCCGTGCCACAGCAGAATTGTTTCTGAATTTTCACCTTTCCTTCTGCAAGTCGTCTTCTATATATATATCTATATACTTCTCAAGCCACAGTAAACAGTTTGGCGCAGGGAGCTCCTATTCCACTCAGATATGGCTTGAGGACAAACGTCTTGTCGTCATTCCTCCGCTCCATTACTTAATCTAAACAATTTCAAGAATTGTTAAAAATGAATTTATTTTGACCGAATTATTGGTCGGAAGTGAAAAAGAACAAAATTTCCATAATCCTTGAACTGTTGGTTATTAATAACGCAGATAAAGTCTACATCACACATTTTACAGAAATTTTCGAACTTTTCAGATGGTTCTGTTAGCAAGTCTGTCTCAACGGTTGTGCCACTATACCCAGAGTACCAAAAAAAAATTTCAGCAGAATTCTCAAATACAAAGAGGTAAATTGAACAATAGAGCTAAGTTTTAAAAAAATGGATTACGAACAGAAATTTGCTTTCAACTGTTTAATACTTACGTCTCTCTGTTTTAATTAAGTGACAACATCTACTTTCTTATTCTTTTCGGTTTGTTCCTCTTCCTCAGCATTCCGCCACACGTCAAAACCACGAAAGGAGTTGCATTAATGATGAGTGCCGGATCGCTTTCCATTTTGTAGAGCTACTGAACGGTGAATACTGGTTGTTCACACAGTGATATGACGCACGGCAATACGCGCATATCTGGTTTATGGCACTTGCCTAGTGGCGAGTAATCCTGGATATCTCAGCGGGCATCTTGCCTATTAGGCATTCCGCGTGTGGTGAATTAAACACATCTGATCCTCCTTCATTTTGCAAGTGAGACTGAATTGTTTGCTTCTGTTGTTGTGGTCTTCAGTCGAGAGACTGGTTTAATGCAGCTCTCCATGCTACTCTATCCTGTGCAAGCTTCTTCATCTCCCAGCACCTACTGCAACCGACATCCTTCTGAATCTGTTTAGTGTAGTCATCTCTTGGTCTCCCTCTACGATTTTTACCCTCCACTCTGCCCTCCAATACTAAAGTGGTGATTCCTTGATGCCTCAGAACATGTCCTACCAGCCGATCCCTTCTTCTAGTCAAATTGTGCCACAAATTTCTTTTATCCCCAGTTCTATTCAATACCTCGTCATTAGTTATGTGATCTACCCATCTAATCTTCAGCATTCTTCTGTAGCACCACATTTCGAAACCTTCTATTCTCTTCTTGTCCAGACTATTTATCGTCTATGTTTCACTTCCATACATGGCTACACTCCATACAAACACTTTGAGAAACGTCTTCCTGACACTTAAATCTATACTCGATGTTAACAAATTTCTCTTCTTCAGAAACGCTTTCCTTGCCATTGCCAGTCTACATTTCATATCTTCTGTACTTCGATCATCATCAGTTATTTTGCTCCCCAAATAGCAAAACTCCTTTACTACTTTAAGTGCCTGATTTCCTAATCTAAATCCTTCAGCATCGCCCGATTTAATTCCACTACATTCCATTATCCTCGTTTCGCTTTTTATGAAGTTCATCTTATATCCTCCTTTCAAGACACTGTCCATTCCGTTCAACTGCTCTTCCAAGTCCTTTGCTGTCTCTGACAGAATTACAATGTCATCGGCGAACCTCAAAGTTTTTATTTCTTCTCCATGAATTTTAATACCTACTCCAAATTTTCTTTTGTTTCCTTTACTGCTTCCAGAATGAGATTTTCACTCTGCAGCGGAGTGTGCGCTATTATGAAACTTCCTGGCAGATTAAAACTGTGTGCCGGGCCGAGACTCGAACTCGGGACCTTTGCCTTTCGCGGGCAAGTGTTCTACCAACTGAGCTACCCAAGCACGACTCACGGTCCGTCCTCACAGCTTTACTTCTGCCAGTACCTCGTCTCCTACCTTCCAAACTTTACAGAAGCTCTCCTGCGAACCTTGCAGACCAAGCACTCCTGAAAGAAAGGTTCGCAGGAGAGCTTCTGTAAAGTCTGGAACGTAGGAGACGAGGTACTGGCAGAAGTAAAGCTGTGAGGACGGGGCGTGAGTCGTGCTTGGGTAGCTCAGTTGGTAGAGCACTTGCCCGCTAAGGGCAAAGGTCCCGAGTTCGAGTCTCGGACGGCACACAGTTTTAATCTGCCAGGAAGTTTCCTTTACTGCTTGCTCAATATGCAGATTCAATAACATCAGGGATAGGCTACAACCCGGTCTCACTCCCTTCCCAACTACTGCTTCCCTTTCATGCCCCTAGAATCTTATAACCGCCATCTGGTTTCTGTACAAATTGTAGATAGCATATCGCTCCCTGTATTTTACCCCTGCCACTTTTGCCTCTAGTGCAGATAAATTTCAACAACGAATGAATGAACTTAACAGAGTACGTGTGGAAGTAGGCATAAGTATCAATTTTAATGTAGTGAACAGTCAACACATGGAAAAGAAATCCGTGTAAACTACAATCAAGCCATGGAACCAGTTGATGAGTTTTTGCATTTCGGACAGTTGAAGACAAGAACAGGATAGGGAGGAAAAGAAATAAACGAAGAGTCTGGAGTACTCCTTTTAAATTAGACTGTGCAACAA
Organism: Schistocerca serialis cubense; assembly: GCF_023864345.2. Lineage (NCBI taxonomy): Eukaryota > Metazoa > Arthropoda > Insecta > Orthoptera > Acrididae > Schistocerca > Schistocerca serialis. The sequence goes on along the minus strand of NC_064640.1, from coordinate 696,173,245 downwards.
AATTACAGGATTTCCTTTCCGACGCCGCTTAATTGCCTCCCATTTCAAGGCATAAATGTAAAATTTGGCTTAAAAATGCGTGCAATCTTCCTCTGTAATGGTGCAGAAGCGTGAAGTTCCTGCGACATCACCCTCGTGCGAAAAAAAAAGGCCACAGCTAAGAAGTTCATGTGAGGTGGGTTAAAGGTGTCACACTGGCACCAAAATTCTGCCCAACGCCACCATGAACGGGCCACACGACGGACAGGTAGTCACAGCCCCTCTTACTCACATTTCAGACCTTCCTTTGACGCCTCTACGACGGAGGTCAGAACTGCGACAAACAGAGCAGAAATCATGCGATTTTGTTATGAGTGACCGAGGAAAATATTTCAGACAGACCGCTGCTCTGAATCGACACGTAAAGGCCTCGAGGGTGGCATAAAGGGTGTCAATGAAACCACTCCTCTGCCGAGGTGTAGATTTCCATTCATTTCGCGATCGAAAACGTCAGTTTTCAGTGTGATGACCAACAGGAACACATTCTTGACAATATTTGACACTGCTGACGTCCTCGGACGTTTTAGCCCTTCTGTAAGTACATTGTGGGACTTCAGTCCCATTGAACGTTATCGCACCCCTTTGGAGTGGAGTGCGGCAGCAATTTTTGCTCTCGCGCACATTTTGGAACCACTAAAGCCCGTTCAAGACCATTCTACGAAATTTGAAATTGATCCGAAGAAGCAAAGGGTAATAATGCTTTCTCAGCGCGCCTGTTTCGCTCCCTTCAGTGTCGTCATCACGGGGCTGTGCGCCATTAACATGTGTATGGATAAAACGGCACAGGGTTCTTCTAATACCCCCACCTCCCCTACTCCCAACGTCGGCATCAACCTCCGGCAACATTAGGCAAACCCCACTAAGGGTGTCGAAGGCTAGAGCAGGAACGAGGCACAATTGGTGCGAAATGTCTTTCAGGAACCCTTTGCCGTTGTATTCACGCACGTGTTAATGTTACACTCTCGCATGATCACGTCACAGGGGGAAGTAAGTCAGTTGGACGGAAAAAGGATAAGTAACCTTTGCTCCTTCGGATCACGCACATATATCGTCGAATGGTTTTCAACGGTCCGTAGTGGTTCCAATTTGCACACGAGAGTAAAAATTGTGGTCACGCTGCACTGCAAAACGTTGCGATCACGTTGAATGGGACTGATGCTCCCAAGTCCTTAGAGTGTCAGCAGTGTCATATATTGTCAAGAACGCTTTCGACCGCGAAAGGCGTGGGAATCAACGCCCTATGTAAAAACGTCTCAAAAATGAGATCGACAGGAAGCGCAAAATGGCTAAGCAGGGATGGCTAGAGGACAAATGTAAGGATGAAGAGGCTTATCTCGTGAGGGGTAAGATAGATACTGCCAACAGGAAAATTAAAGAGACCTTTGGAGAAAAGAGAACCACTTGCATGAATATCAAGAGCTCAGATGGAAACCTAGTACTAAGCAAAGAAGGGAAAGCAGAAAGGTGGAAGGAGTATATAGAGGGTCTATACAGGGCCGATGTTCTTGAGGACAATATTATGGAAATGGAAGTGGAAGTAGATGAAGATGAAATGGGAGATATGATACTGCGTGAAGAGTTTGACAGAGCGCTGAAAGACCTAAGCCGAAACAAGGCCCCGGGAGTAGACAACATTCCATTAGAACTACTGACGGCCTTGGAAGAGCCAGTCCTGACAAAACTCTACCATCTGGTGAGCAAGATGTATGAGACAGGCGAAATATCCTCAGCCTTCAAGAAGAATATAATAATTCCAATCCCAAAGAGAGCAGTTGTTGACAGATGTGAAAATTACAGAACTATCAGTTTAATAAGTCACAGCTGCAAAATACTAACGCGAATTCTTTACAGACGAATGGAAAAACTGGCAGAAGACGACCTCGGGGAAGATCAGTTTGGATTCCGTAGAAATGTTGGAATACGTGAGGTAATACTGACCTTACGACTTATCTTAGAAGAAAGATAAGGAAAGGCAAACCTACGTTTCTAGCGTTTGTGGACTTAGAGAAAGCTTTTGACAATGTTGACTAGAATACACTCTTTCAAATTTTGAAGGTGGCAGGGGTTACATACAGGGAGCTAAAGGCTATTTACAAATTTTACAGAAACCAGATGGCAGTTATAAGAGTCGAGGGACATGAAAGGGAAGCAGCGGTTGGGAAGGGAGTGAGACAGGGTTGTAGCCTCTCCCCGATGCTATTCAATCTGTATATTGAGCAAGCAGTAAAGGAAACAAAAGAAAAATTCGGAGTAGGTATTAAAATCCATGGAGAAGAAATAAAAACTTTGAGGTTCGCCGATGACATTGTAATTCTCTCAGAGACAGCAGAGGGCTTGGAAGAGCAGTTGAACGGAATGGACAGTGTCTTGAAAGGAGGGTATAAGATAAACATCAAAAAAAGCAAAACGAGGATAATGGAATTTAGTCGAATTAAGTCGGGTGGTGCTGAGGGAATTACATTAGGAAATGAGACACTCAAAGTAGTAAAAGAGTTTTGCTATTTGGGGAGCAAAATAACTGTTGATGGTCGAAGTACAGAGGATATAAAATGTAGACTGGCTATTGCAAGGAAAGAGTTTCTGAAGAAGAGAAATTTATTAACATCGAGTATAGATTTAAGTGTAAGGAAGTTGTTTCTCAAAGTGTTTGTATGGAGTGTAGCCATGTATGGAAGTGAAACATATACGATAAATAGTTTGGACAAGAAGAGAATAGAAGCTTTCGAAATGTGGTGCTACAGAAGATTGCTGAAGATTAGGTGAGTAGATCACATAACTAATGAGGAGGTATTAAATAGAATTAGGGAGAAGAGAAGTTAGTGGCACAACTTGCCTAGAAGAAGGAATCGGTTGGCAGGACATGTTCTGAGGCGTCAACGGATCACCAATTTACTACTGGAGGGCAGCTTGGAGGGTAAAAATTGTAGAGGGAGACCAAAAGATAAATACACTAAGGAGATTCTGAAGGATGTAGGCTGCAGTAGGTACTGGGAGATGAAGAGGATTTCACAGGATAGAGCAGCATGGAGAGCTCCATCAAACCAGTCTCAGGGCTGAAGACCACAACAACACTGTAAAGGGTGGTTTTATTGACGCCCTTTATTCCACCTCCTGAGGCCTTTTCGTGTCGATTCAGAGCGGCGGTGTGTCTGAAATATTTTCCTCGCGTGATTTCAACGTTCAGTGTCGCGATTCTGACCTCCATCGTGGAGGCGTCAAATGGTGAAATGCGGTTAAGAGAGGCTGCGACGACCTTTCCATCGTTTGACATGTCCACGGTGGTGTTGGGCAGAATTGTGGTGAAACCTGGTACCAGTGTGACATTAGTAACTCATTTTACACCTCACACGAACATCTGCATACGCATGTTTCAGCACCTGTACGAGGCGTCGTCGAGCCCAAGGATGACCTAGCAGGGCGCCACGCTTGTGCACCATTACAGAGGAATGCTATAGACCCATTTGAGCCAAATTTAAATTAATGCGTCGCAATAGGAGACAATTACGTGATTCAGAAAATGTGATACTTTAATTCCGTTGTGCAGTGTATATAGGGTTTTAAAAACCACGTGTCTGCCGCCGGAAAGTACACTACTGCCTATTAAAATTGCTACACCAGGAAGAAACGCAGATGATAAACGGGTATTCATTGGACAAATATATTATACTAGAACTGACACGTGATTACATTTTCACGCAATTTGAGTGTATATATCCTGAGAAATCAGTACCCAGAACAACCACCTCTGGCCGTAATAACGGCCTTGATACGCCTGGGCATTGAGTCAAGCAGAGCTTGGATGGCGTGTACAGGTACAGTTGCCCATGCAGCTTCAACACGATACCACAGTTCATCAAGAGTAGTGACTGGCGTATTGTGACGAGCCAGTTGCTCGGCCGCCACTGACCACACGTTTTCAATTGGTGAGAGATCTGGAGAATGTGCTGGCCAGGGCAGCAGGCGAACATTTTCTGTATTCAGAAAGGCCCTTACAGGACCTGCAACATGCGGTCGTGCATTATCCTGCTGAAATGTAGGGTCTGGTCGTAACAAATCTGAAGTGTAACGTCCACTGTTCAAAGTGCCGTCAATGCGAACAAGAGGTGACCGAGACGTGTAACCAATGGCACCTCATACCATCACGCCGGGTGGTACGCCAGTATGGCGACAACGAATACACGCTTCCAATGTGCGTTCACCGCGATGACGCCAAACACAGATACGACCATCATGATGCTGTAAACAGAACCTGGATTCATCCGAAAAAATGACGTTTTGCTATTCTTGCACCCAGGTTCGTCGTTGAGTACACCATCGCAGGCGCTTCTGTCTGTGATGCAGCGTCAAGGGTAACCGCAGCCACGGTCTCCGATCTGATAGTCCATGCTGCTGCAAACGTCATCGAACTGTTCGTGCAGATGGTTGTTGTCTTGCAAACGTCCCCATCTGTTGACTCAGGGATCAAGACGTGGCTGCACGATCCGTTACAGCCATGCGGATAAGATGCCTGTTATCTCGACTGCTACTGATACGAGGCCGTTGGGATCCAGCACGGCGTTCCGTATTACCCTCCTGAACCCACCGATTCCATATTCTGCAAACAGTCATTGGATCTCGACCAACGCGAGCAGCAATGTCGCGATACGTTAAACCGCAATCGCGATAGGCTACAATCCGACCTTTATCAACGTCGGAAACGTGATGGTACGCGTTTCTCCTCCTTACACGAGGCATCATGACAAAGTTTCACTAGGCAACGCCGGTCAAGTGCTGTTTGTGTATGAGAAATCGGTTGGAAACTTTCCTCATGTCAGCACGTTTTAGGTGTCGCCACCGGCGCAAACCTTGTGTGAATGCTCTGAAAAGCTAATCATTTGCATATGACAGCATCTTCTTCCTGTCGGTTAAATTTCGCGTCTGTGGCACGTTATCTTCGTGGTGTAGCAATTTTAATGGCCAGTAGTGTATTATCGCGCTGCGAGTACCCGCCGTAGCAGGCGGCAGTAACTGCCAGCTTTAACTGCCGACCGTCACTACCTGTGTTTTTCTTTGAAACTGCTCACCGCAGAGGCTACGCCACCCAGTGTGTAGCCTCTGTGAAAGCAACACGGATGCGAGTTCGCAAATAGCTTTCCAGGTTTTTTGTTGGACGACGAATAAGCGGAAGAGGAAATTATGGTAATACTTACAAGAGCTTTCCCTCACAGCATTTCCCAAACACGGAAAAGTGAAGGATTTTATGCTAACTTAGTAACAATCCACTTGTGAAACGATGAAGAGAGGTTCATTATTTTTTTTAGGCTTAATCCAGCTCAGTTCGATTTTGGTTTAAAGCTAGTGAAAGAAGATATAGCAGGTAGACCTACCAATGCAGCGCCAACTCCATTAGAAGATGATGAAAAAATGGCAGTGACTTTATGGCAAGCAGCTGTATAAAAACTTACGTATTCATCAACATTGGTTTAAAATGGGTAATTTTGCATCTCTGTGGAATAAGATAAAATTCTATGAAGATAGTAGGTTTGTAAGAGCACGACTCAGTCCTTGTACAGGTTGTTGTGTATTTTTACTGTGTTTACAGTATTATCAGTAATTATTTTCCAAAGTAGCAATAGCATCACTTGCCTGTGGTTCGACGTTTATTAATGGGGTGAAAGTTCACCCATCGTCTCCAACCGACGAAACGTCTAATGGCTGCGATGTTCGTTCGAGCGGAGATGGAAGGAAAGAAGATCTTGAAGGATTGATGGTAGCAGTTGTTGGCACAAGAGATGATTCCGAAGAACATTCATGTACCGTAACATAGCTTAAAATGTCAATTTTCGTTTTTTTAATGAAATGACTTGGCAGTTTCCTAATGAACGCTGCGATACTTCTCATGAATAGCCCCACATCATCTTGGGGCTCCATATCAGCCAAGCTTTGCTGCAATTCCAACCGTTGTTGGTCCCTTTTGTTGACTGAATCCCAGTAGGTTTTCCTGGGTGTGCGAACTGAAAAGCAACTGCTGGCAGTAGTGTGTTACTAGAGGACAAGGAAGCAATTGCTTGTGCAATTCATCAGCATTTTTTTCGTCTTCATCAGATGGTGCTGCAAAAAGACGACCTCTCTCTTTCTACATCCCCACGAAGAAACTTAATATTTTGAAGAATACTTATTTTTTATGACCTTGGTGCTGCAAAACCTGTTTTGCAATTGTTCTTTTCTAACTGTTTTCCAGCAGTTACCACCTCTTCTTACACTGGTTATCCAAAAGAGAACGATATTATTTTTTTTATTGTGTAATTAGTACAACACATATTATCTATCTCTGATGTATTAATAATAATTATGGTTTGTGTTACATGTTTCTAGCTACAGGGGAGACTTTTGTGTCCATTGGGAATGGTTTTCGGATATCATCAAGCTACGTGAGCATCATAATTCGTGAAACATTAGAAGCTATGTGAAAACACTTGGTACCTATCTTCCTATCCCCTCCATCTCGAAACTCTTAATGGGAAAGTGCGAAAGAATTCTACACTCTATGGAGTCTTCCTAACTGCTGTGCTGTTATTGGTAGGAAACATGTAAGGATACTGTGTACCGGTACTGGAAAAAGTGGTTCTCTTTTATGGAATTACAAAGGCTACATCGCCACAGTACTTTTGGCATTGGTTGACGCTAATTGTAAATTCGTTGCGACAGATGTCGGTTCATATGGGAAGGAAACAGTAGCATACTTACTAAGTCAGCAACGGGGAAAACAGTCATGAACGGAGACGTATTTCCAGCAAATAAAGAGCTTCTATTGACTGAAATCAAGATGCCGTTTGTTATGTGTGGCGATGAGACATCCCGCTTGGGAAAGCATATCTAGATCCTTACACTCGTTCGCCTGTCCAGGAAGATAAATCAAAAGTTACCTTCATCTATACTCCGTTCATCATAAGAATAAATCCGATGTAAAAACAGACAAACGCGATGAATGGTCAGAATCCACAGCACACGTACACTGGTGTTGTTACGATCTTGGAAGTGGGTCCTGCTTATGTATGAGATATATTATAGCTAAGTTGCGTTAAACGAAACTTAAAGATATTCAAATGTATTAACAGCCATCAACGTATTTCTTAATCACGCTTTAGCTATGTAGCTTGCATATCAAAAATCGTTTACAGTCACAGTTTCTGCACTGTTGTGCTCCTATTGTCGCACAGTTAATAAGCAATATGAAAATGGCTGAGGCTGCTTCCTGTTCCGTAGTACAACGCGCGAGTGGAACACGGTTAATAACTTCCGAGAAATAGTTTGTTCTTAATGTTTTTCATAAATTTACGGAGATAATCGGCTTTGAAGTTTTTCGAGGGACTGTATTACATACATTTGAGACGCAAACTCACATTAAATGTATAGTGGTATCGGTAGCGTGGTACATTGTTAATGTATTGCAGTTTATGGTTAGCTGGCTCAAGTCTCGCCAAAGTCATTTTTTTCTCGTTCAATTTGAAGTTCCTACATCTCGTAATTGTAAAACGCATCATCATTTTTTATGAATAATGCACGTCTTCTTGTTTCTAATTATATATTGCATGCGAAATTTCAGTTTTCATTTCAAATATAAATTCTAAATTATCGTTATTTTATGTAAGATTGTTAATAAAGGTTGTTTAAATTAAGAACAGATAATTTAATTTTTAAGGCAAAAATGAAAAACGAAATACGCCTTATTTGGACTACGTCCATTGTTTTATATCACAGATGTAGAAACATGGAAAATACACAGTATACAAAAGCTGCATTATTACATTTGTCATTGTACCATTACCATATGAACGCAACAGAACTGATCTGGTGCCAAATTAATGGACTTGGCCCGAGAAATTACAAGACGGTTGAGCTGCCAGACGTACTGGAACTAACGCACGCAGCTCTTTCACATATCACTGCTGAACATTGGCGGGATATAGAACGGCACGTCTTAAAAGAAGAGGAGAAAATGCGGTGCCTGGGTGGCTTCGTGGATTCTGTTGTTGATCGACTCGTTGTCAATGTAGCAGACGACAGTTCCAGAACTGAAACGTATTTCTCGAATTCGGATAAGGATGGAGCTAAGAGATTATCTAAGGACTGACTGTTATTAATACCTTCACTGGCGCCGGCCGATGTGGCTGAGCGGTTCTAGGTGCTACAGTCTGGAACCCCGCGACCGCTACGATCGCAGGTTCGAATCCTGCCTCGGGCATTGATGTGTGTGATGTCCTTAGGTTAGTTAGGTTTAGGTAGTTCTAAGTTCTAGAGGACTGATGACCTCAGAAGTTAAGTTCCATAGTGCTCAGAGCCATTTGAACCATTTTTGAACTTTCACTGGCTTCAGTATTCAACAGTACGATGAAACCCTGCAGTACGCTTTTGCATCACATACAGCTCGCTCAGAATAATTACTCTGTGTTTAAGTTAGGACTTCCATCACTCTTGTTTGTAATTAGAATATTGTGTAAGGTGAGAACGTGAGCATATTATGCTTTCCGTCTGGTCACCTAAAAAGTCGCGGTAGTGCTGGAGTTTCGCCGAATATTATTTCATTCATTTTGAAAATTAAATGGCTTTCGAAGCTGTATTGTTTCTTTGCACGTTTCTTTTTGCGTCTGAACTGCAACTGTTCACACCATTGCAGGTTAGTTGGACCGCAGGGTGGCCATTGTTGTCAAAGTTTAATGGCCGGTAAAGCATTTGTCCCGCGTTATCGCTCAGTCTATGTGTGTGTAACACAGCATAAAAAGTATACTTATGACCGTACGCAATTGACTGTATTGGTCACAGCTCGGCTTCCGTTCCACGTGAAACGAAATCCAATGAGATTCAAGCAAATGCGGAGGAATACATGGCGTAATGTTTACATCACGTTTATTCTTACGATGACACAGTACATAAATTGTCACGAGTGTGTCGAGTTTCTGAAAACGATTTTGGACTTTTGTGTCAGGCATTTCGGGTGTTTTACGCGTATGTGAATCTACAACACATGTGATAAACTCGTTATAACTTGTTGCTGTCCGTACAATCTTCTCAGGAATTATTTAGAAAAAGAGGACGACCTTTTTATGAACTTGACCATGAAGTGAGTTCACCACTAAACATTACTTCGTTGCCTCGAACAGGGGGATTCTACCAAGCTGAAGGGTTTCAAGTACGAGATACATTCAAGAATTACTTCTGTGAACCTACAAACCAATGATTACTACCGGGAAAAGAACTAAGGCTCAAATAAAGGAAATTACTTATTGTTACCTCTCATAACTACTGTCTTCTTGTAATTGTCTGGCGACAGAAAGAAGGAAGGTATAGTTCTAACTTCAATATTATACAATTACGTGTCACAGTAGGAAAAAAAAACTTAAACAAATAAACGCGTATATGCAAAAGAAACTTACTATCTTTTTCAATGCTTCTCCTGTCTTCCTCCACACCTTATCTTTTACCACCACATTTCTGAAATCTGTATACATCTGATCATA